>NC_064292.1:20523640-20569020 GCF_019186545.1 Solanum stenotomum
TGAGACAGAGAAAAACATATATTGGTTTTCAATTAATAAAAATATTATAAATTATAATAATTAACAACTTAAAATTTATTAAAAAAATCCTTTAAAAAAATTTAGTTGGCTCTCCAAATTCAATCGGTATTACAATAATTAAAACATAGAAATTAACATAGATTGGACTCCTGCTGACATTTATGTTTCCTTTTTAAATTTTTTTTTTCTTTTATACTTTATATAAATAAATTTTTTATGTAAAAAATATTATAAATCATAATAATCAATAGCTTAAAATATTTGAAAACATATAAAAAGTTTTTGTTAACTTTCAAAATTTCATCTATACCGCATAAATTGGGAGAAATATAGATATATAGATATTTTAAGTTGCTAATTATTGTGAGTTATAGTACGTTTTATGTAATTTTCATATATATTACTCGCTTTGTCCTGATTTATGTGATACAAATGAAATTTCAAAGTCAATGAATTTTTTGTAAGTTTTTTTTTATATTAACTTGTTAATTATTGTGATTTATAATATATTTACGTAAAAAATACTCTAAATAAAAATAATTAGCAACTTAAAATATATAAAAACATACTAAAAAATTGATTAACTTCAAATTTCATATGTACCACATTAATTAAGACAAAAACAGTAACATATTGGGCCCCGTGCTGGCACGGGGTCCCATATCTAGTAATAATATAAATGTGGAAGTCATGATATATTAATTAATCATCTTTGTGAAGTAGTGTGCACTGACTTCAAGCAATACACACGACACGATATCTTTGACCATGGAGCCTATATGAAAGAATAATTAAATCAAGATGCATCTTGATGATTTAAAAATCAGTAAATAAAGAGGGAGCTCAACGAGCAAGAGTGTGGGCTCACCGAAGTATTTCAGGTAAGCTAGTCCCTCCTAAACTATACGATCCTCTGGAATGTACTCTTCTCCTCTACCTAACAAACCTTCAAAATAAACTATCGTATGCTTGAGTAGTGGGCACTAAAGATAATCCAACAATACCACTTCTAAAATTATTTTTTGATAGAAAACAATAATAGAACTAACCTTAGCATATATATTATGATTTATGGCTATTACCATACTACTAAATGTTATCCATTCTAAAATTATTTTCTAATCAGTTTTGCATGAAAAGTCGCTAAAGAAAAACTAAAGTGTATACTTACTTAAACACAGGAAAACAATATCTTAAGTATGACAGATAACAAATGAATATCTAAGTTACTCCCAATTTATATGACTCAATTTCCTCTTTAGTCAGTCACGCCAAAAAAATCATATATGTCTATATTTAGTAAAACATTAACTTTAAAATACTAATCATTTTTCATAGTCACACAAATATCAATATCTTATTTTAGACCACAAATTTTCTTTCCTTCTTAAATATTATGTCAAGTCAAATTACATCACATAAACTAAGACGAAGACAATATTTTTTTTTTGCATTATGTAACTTTAATTTTCCTTATTTGCATGACAGTTGAAACCAATAATAGTTTTTTTTAGTTTTTTTATTTTTATTTTTAAACTCCATATGCCAAAGATGGTGGATATGATAAGGGGTAACAATATTTTTTCTAGCTAAGCAAAATCACATAAAAAAAATGAAGTTTTTTAATTAAACAGAAAAGGGTCATATTTGCCCTTGTACTCTTAGAAATGAGGGAGAAAAGAGTGAAATTAAGGCCTTAAGTCGTCTATGTCGAGGTGGGTGTGTTTGACGTGCACATGTGGAGTCCATGTGGCATTTTAGCACACACATGGATGTTTTTGTTAAACAAAAGGGCAACTGTGGTCCAATAGTTAGACGGCAGGAAGGGCATTTATGAGCCGAAATATAGTTTAAGGGTATATTTAAGCTATTTTGAATAGTTTAAGGGTAGTTTTGACCCTTTAACGTAGTCGTCTATGTGGAGGTGGGTCTGTTTGGCGTGCACATATGTCATCCATGTGGCGTCCATGTGGCATTTAACACACACATGGATACTTTTGTTAACTAGAAGGGTAGGTGTGGCCCAATAGTTTGACGGAAAGAGTATTTTTTATTCGAAATATAATTTAAGGGTATTTTTAAGCTATTTCGAATAGTTTAAGGGTAGTTTTTAGCCTTTTCTGTATATTTTTATTATAAGTAAAAGTTTACTTTCTATTTAATATTTTATCCGCCCACTTAAATAAAATTTGACCCACCCAATTTGAAAACCCGCTAACCATAACTCCATACCTAGCTCTATGGAGTACACGATCTCTATCTGGGTGTATATGTGAAATACATGAAGGAGTAGATAGACCAACTATCAAAACTCACAACAATGGTGAGTGTTTAGTTGAATCAAAACAGAGAAGCCATTAATGGCAATCGAGAGAAAACAGTTGAGAGAATTGTATTTGAGAGAGAATGAAAAACTTACATTTCAACTCATGAGTACATCATTATATACATGTGACTAAGATGATTCTAGAAGATGAAAAAATCCTAACTAACTAACTGTTATATCAACAAACTAGTTAAGAACTGAACTAGTGTTAGTTAACTAACTAACTGTAGTTAAGACTTGTATTTTACTAGATAATTAGTTGTTAATACCCCTCCTCAAGTTGGTGGTGAGGATCTCACAGCCAATTTGCTCAGGACTGCAGCATGTTTGACACCAGTGAGGGCTTTAGTGAGAATGTCTGCTAATTGTTCAGTGGTAGCCACATGGTGAAGGGAAATAAGCCCCTCCTGAAGCTTATTGCGTACAAAGTTACAATCAACTTAAATATGTTTGGTTCTCTCATGGAAGACAGGGTTGTGAGCTATATGTATTGTAGCTTGACTATCACAATATACATCAATTGGGGAGGAGTCAGATATAGTTAACTCAGTGATCAACCTGTGCAGCCAAACCAATTCCCCTACTACTTTCCTGAGTGACATGTATTCTGCCTCTGCAGAAGATAGAGATATTATTTCTTGTTTCTTATACTTCCAACTGATAGGGTTGTTTCCAAGTAGAACTAAATACCCACTCACTGACTTCCTGGAATCTGGACATGTAGCCCAGTCAGAATCACAGTATGCTTTTTTGGTGCAATCAGGATTACTTGATAAATGAATTCCCAAAGTAGGATCCTGTTTTAAGTATCTAAGTAGATGAAAAACAGCTTGTAAGTGAGGAGCTCTGGGATCCTGCATAAACTGACTTAGTTGTTGGACACTGAAAGCAATGTCCAACCTAGTATTGGTGAGAAAGTTTAACTTGCCAATAAGTTTCCTGTAATAAGTGGGATCAGACAATGGGACTCCTTCTTTCACTCTGAGTTTAACATTGGGATCAAGAGGAGATGACAAAGGAGTGTAATTAAAACAATCATATTCTTTCAGCAGATCCAACGCAAACTTCCTTTGTGAAATAAGTACCCCTTCAGTAGTACTAAGGATTTCCATCCCTAAGAAGTAATGCAGTTTCCCAAGGTTTTTGATTTTGAAGGATTTGTCCAGGTAGGCTTTCAACTGTGTAATCTCATCTATATTTGTGCGTGTTAGGACAATGTCATCAACATAAACTGCCACAAAAACCACCAAAGAACCAGATTTCTTGTAAAACAGTGAATAATCATGGTGTGAATGTGTATATCCTCTGAGTGATAATGCTTCAGTTAACTTAGCATACCATTGTCTGCTGGCCTGTTTAAGTCCATATAGAGATTTTTTAAGTTTACACACTAATCCTGGTTCACTCACATCAAGTCCTTGAGGTATTTTCATATACACTTCTTCATGAAGTTTACCATGTAGGAAGGCATTATTGACATCAAGTTGAAACATTTCCCAACCCTTCTTCACAGCACATGCCACCAAGGTTCTCACAGTTGTCATCTTGACAACAGGTGAATAAGTCTCAGTGTAATCTATTCCCGCCTGCTGAGTATAACCTTTCACCACTAGCCTGGCTTTGAACCTTTCTATACTACCATCAGCTTTGTGTTTTACTTTGTAAACCCACCTACATCCAATAGTTTGTTTACCTTTAGGCAACTCTACCAGATCCCAAGTTCCATTTGCATACAAGGCATCAAACTCTTGGGTCATGGCCTTCTGCCAAACAGGACTTAGTGCTGCTTCCTCATAAGAGGATGGTTCACTGTCATGACATATACTTTCAACCAATACTTGACTATTAGAAGCAATGACATCAGGAGATATGTAATGGTGTTTATTGAACAATGCATGCAGTGACAGGTTAGTATGGGTGGTATTGGGATTGTGATTAATGGGAGTAGAAGGTTTGAGTGTAGGGAGAGACAGAACATAGTCTTTTAAATGGTGAGGTGTCTTGATCTCCCTATGAGATCTTTTTTGTGGTACAGGAAAATGTAACTAAGTTTGGATAGATGGTAAAGGTGGTGAGTGTTGTGAATGTATCTATGGGGACTGAGGATCAGATGACAAATTAGTGGGTGTATCATTTACATATAAGTGTTTGTTTAACAATGAATCACATGGTTCAGTATAATCAAAAGAATGAGTAGACAGTATTGACTTAAGAACAGATGAAAAAGAACATGTTTCTGAGGACACAACAAATGGAAAAACATCTTCATGAAAAACTATGTCCCTAGAAATGTGTATTCTCTTTGTGGCAAGACTCATTACCTTGTATCCCTTTGTCCCAGATGGATATCCTATGAAGATATGAGGTGTGGTTCTAGGTTCTAGTTTGTCCCTATTGACTTTTGGTACTGTGGGATAACAAAGGCATCCAAAAGATCTAAGTTGATTGTATTTTGGTTTCTCTTTGTACAACATTTCAAAAGGGCATTTTTTCATGAGAAAATTGGAAGGAAATCTATTTATAAGATGTGTGGCTGTAAGAATGCACTTACCCCAGTATTTCATAGGCAGTTTGGATTGGAACAGAAGAGCTCTTGTTGTTTCAAGTAAGTATTTATGTTTTCTTTCCACTATACTATTTAGTTGTGGTGTGTATGGACAACTTTTTTGATGTGTGATGCCTTTGCTCTGAAAGAATTTGGTTGTTTCAGTGTTGCTGAATTCCAATCCATTATCTGATCTAATGCATTTGATGGTGGTCTGGAACTGATTTTCTACCATGTTTATAAAATTTTGGAGGACTTGAAAGGCGTTACTTTTGGTGCTTAGTAGGTGTGTCCATGTGGCCCTACTATAGTCATCCACAAGGGTGATAAAGTACTTGTAATTATCATATGTGGGCACATGGTATGGGCCCCATAAATCAATATGCAAGAGATCAAAAATTGCCTTAGAGTGAGTAGTGCTTTGGCTAAATGGTAATCTGGCTTGTCTTGCCATAGGACATATAGTGCACAGAAAAGGTTGTTTAAGGGAAAACTTGACTGGAATAGTGGATATATTCTTCATCTTTACAAAAGGCACATGGCCAAGTCTATTATGCCATAGTAAGTCCATATTATTTCTAGGAGATTTAGCAGATGTAACATTAGACAACAAATTTGTATTATTAGCAGAGGAACATACATAAATATCAGGAATTTGATTAGAAGAAAGGTGAACATTTCTGGTATTGAGTACACCACATTTTGCAATACATGGTTTATCATCAACAAAGTGATTCTTAACATTGGAATGGAAATTGTGACTACAAAATGAAGTTGAAAAGGAAAAAACTCATATGAGACAGACAACTACACATGGCAGCTTCATTAGCACCAACAGTGTTCCTCAAGCATTTTCCACACATATAGTAGATCCCCTCTTTGCTATTACCAATTAGAGGCCTGTAAAATACAGATTGCATCAATGAACAATACCATGCATTTCATTGAAAAAGACAAAGAATGAACTGAAATGAGATTATACTTGAAAGAAGGAACATGTAACACTTTGTTTAAAACAATTTTAGATGTAATAGGCACATCACCACATTCTGTCACCTTGACTCTATATCCATTATGAAGTGAAACAAGTATGGGGTAAGGTAAGGTTTGAATGTTGATTAGGGAATTTCTATTAAAGGTCATATGATTTGATGCTCCTGAGTCAATGATCCATAAGTCAACATTTGATTTAAAGCATTACCAAAATCAATAGAAGAAGTGCACACTACTGTACCTGCAAAATTGCCAGAATTAGCATTGGACCTTGGAATCCTCTCCTGGACTATCAAGTTGAAATTGCTGCAGGAGGTTCATAATTTGACCATATTATTCTTGTGTGATAACAGAGTTTGGATTGTTGTTACCCTGTGAGCATTCTTCCCCATGAGTATCAACTGATGTACCATGTACATTGGCAACAATTCTTTTGCCCTTAAAGTTTTGATGATTGGTTTGTCTGGACTGTCCATTATTTAGTTTGTAGTTGAGAATGTTGTTCCCTGGTGGGTATCCATGCAACTTGTAACACTTTTCTTTGGTGTGTCCTTGTTTCTTACAACACTCACAAACTATAACATTTCTATTGTTGCCATTTCCTGAGTATGAACCATTTCTTCCATAATTGTTGTTGTTACCTGAGTTGCTATTTTAAAAGATTGTTCTTTAGGATCTGCCTATGGATCCCCTACCAGTGTTAACAAAATTCACATTCAAAGAGGTTGAGTCCATAGGCATATGACTAGCAGGCCTAAATTCCCTCTGCTTTTCTTCACGAATCAGTAAAGAGAAAACTTGTGCTATAGAGGGAAGTGGATTCATCATGAGTATATTACCTCTAATCACAATGTACACTTCATTTAGCCCCATGAGAAACTGTATCAATCGTCTATCCTGCTCCGCTTTGTGCATGTTGTCCTTAGCACCACATGTGCATATGCAAGTGCACAAACTTTTGGTATTCAAAGTACTCAGTTCCTCCCACAACTTCTTCATCCTTGTATAGTAAACAGTTATGTCTAGCACACATTGTGTTAAGTCGTCAATTTTCTTTTGTATCTGATACAACTTTGCACCATTGGTTTGATCATAACGATCTTCCAGTTCCTTCCAAAGTTCAATAGAATTATTAACATACTCCACACTATCAGAGATTTCCTTACTCAGAGAATTCAGTATCCACGATGTCACCATATCATCACATCTCTGCCATTGTCGAAGCTGTAGAGAATTCTCAGCTGGCTTTGTACAACTTCCATCGATTAAACCTGACTTATTCTTTACAGATAGAGCACGCAGAACAACTCTTCTCCAGGATCTGTATCCAGCTCCATCAAATTGAACTGGAACAAGAAACATACTTGGAATATCCGACAGATGAACATAGAGAGGACTGCTGGTGTCAATTCCAGCATTAACTCCTGCAGTAGGGGAGAATTTCAACATCTACCATGATGAAATTTTCGATTGAATTGAAGATAGAGAAGGGAACAACAGGAAGTGGAAATCACTTCACATAAAAAGGAAATAGAGGAGATCGAATCAGATATAGCCTTGCTGACTCTGATACCATATCAAAACTCACAACAATGGTGAGTGTTTAGTTGAATCAAAACAGAGAAGCCATTGATGGCAATCGAGAGAAAACAGTTGAGAGAATTGTATTTGAGAGAGAATGAAAAACTTGCATTTCAACTCATGAGTACATCATTATATACATGTGACTAAGATGATTTTAGAAGATAAAAAATCCTAACTAACTAACTGTTATATCAACAAACTAGTTAAGAACTGGACTAGTGTTAGTTAACTAACTAACTAACTAACTGTAGTTAAGACTTGCATTTTACAAGATAATTAGTTGTTAACAATTATGTTAATTAATTTAGATGCCTTCATATAAATATATATATTTCAAATCGCATTTTCAATTTCTTTGATATGAATTCACATCAGTAACAAGGCCAGAAGGTACCCAGTTGTTCTTGTTATTGACATTCTATTAATTATTTTCTTAGGCTTCCAAGGATTTATTTTAGTTTGACTAACGAAGATGATGATGACATGTCATACTTTATTTGACATATATATTGCATGTGTTGTTATTCATCTTAGAGTAAATAACACACGTGACATATATATTTAAGAAATGTGTAATGTGTTTTGATTAACTATGTTTTGACAGTTTCAATATTAATATGAATCCCGTCCATCTTTAATCATAATGTTTAATTAAAAATAAATTTGAGGGCAATTAAAAATACAAGTAGAGGTGTCAATTTATATGTATTGTACCTTCTCAACATCACCTAGCAAGAAGCCGTGGATTAAAATAGAAAATTAAAAAAGAGGTAGATTCCAAATCAAGATTTATTGAATTACTAAGAGCTCGTTTGGCCATGCGATATGGAATCATGATATGGTATCATGATATGGAATCATGAGATGGAATCATGAGATGAAATTGAAGTTTTGTTTGGACATGCAATATGAAATTTTTGTGTTGTATATTTTCTCATAAACATAAGAATCACATAAGTTGTAAAACTATTAAAATAGCTCCAATTGTTTATTCAATCTTATTAAATAAACAAAAATTTATAAAATCGCATAGTAAATTATAACAAAGCTATTTGTTCTCCACTTAAGTAATTGTTTCATCTAACTTTAATTTAATAAAAAAAATTGAACATAAATTGTAGTGTACTAGTCTTTAATATAATCCTCCCACATAGTACGGATAGTTTCATCACGTTGACTTGCATTTCTCGATCATGTGACCGACAAGACGAACCAACATTGTTACTTTGAGCCATTTGTTGGTCAATATCATCCACAACTATATTGACCAACCTAACTTTCATATCAATTTATTAGAGTAAATGAAGAGATGACCTTTCACTTCATGTTCAAATAGATATAACTATAGTTGTAATAAATACAAAATGGTAGAAGTAATAAATTAAGTGTTGGAGTAAATGAACAGAACAAATTTATTACTCAACAATTGGTTGGTGTGAGTTAAAGTGACTATATGTTAGTGAGAATAATAAATTTTATGTCGATGAGAATAATAAATTTTAAAAAGTAATGATGTGATTATAAATTTTATTTACTTATGAAATAAATGGTTAGTAGATATAAATGTGGGGTTGTTTTAACAAAATATAAACTCGTGGATCAATTTTTGTATTAAAATATCTCAAATCATGATATGGAATTCCCATATAATTCCATATCATGATTTTTGGAGAATATGGAATCATGAGATGGAATCAGTGTAAAACCGCATGTCCAAACACTGATTTCATCTCACGATACCATATCGTGATATGGTATCGCATGGCCAAACGCGTACTAAATATTTATATTTTTCATTTGGCGGAATGACCTGAGAGACCCTTGTACTTGGCTCCGTTTATCACCTAGACCCTTCTACTCACGATATTGCCAATTGAACACTTAAAGTTATTAAAACACAGTCTTTTAAACCCCTCTGATCATGTGTGTCTCCCAATCGCGTTGATGTAGATAACACCTCACTATCCACATCATAAATATATTGCCACATCATTTTTTTAATTACAAATAATATTTGTTTTAAAGAAATCTCAAACTAATCTCCAAAATCCTTTCTTTTTTAATTTCTTTCCATTTTTTCCCTCTTCCCATATTTTTCATCTATTGTGCTAATCATTCATTTTTTTTCTTTCCTAGTGATTTTTTTTACGTTGAAAATGAATTAGATATAAGCAAAGCTTTGTTATGCTTTTGATTATAAATTTTGTTATTTTAATGGTGGTGAGAAATAAAGTGACTCAAATGGAGGATGAGAGAAAGAAGAGAAGCAGACAAAAAATGGGTCATTATAGGAAATTCTTCAAAAATGCTCTCAATAAAATTGCCTTACATTTAGAAATAATCTCAAACATGTTTTTCAAAAACCCATCTTAAATCCGCATCTATTTCACAATGTATAATCTCTTTTTTTCCCTCTCTTTTACCCAAATCTAATTAAATATCTTTTTTCCGATTATTATAGAACTCTCAAATGATAGGTAGCATATGAGAAGAGAAAGAAAAATTGTGGGTAAGAGTATTTGAAGAGATTGAAGAAGATGTGTGTGTGGTGATGGTGGGGTTGGGTGAAATTATGAGGAGGAAGAAGAAGAAACGTACATCATATTGGGAAAAGTTTTTTTTTTAAATTGTTATATTTTTCTTTTAATTATTTTTTTTAAAAAAATTAAATAGTTGTTTTCACTTGCTTTTAAATGTGTGTAACCACTCTCTTGATCTGATTCAGCAAAAAAACACCACATAAGCTTAGTCAACGGTCAAAAGGGTTTAAAATAGTGTGTTTTAATAACTTTAAGTATTCAGTTGGCAAAATCGTAAGTAAAAGAATAAAAATGACAAACAAAGTCAAGTATAATGATCTTTCAGATCATTCCGCCTTTTTCATTATACCAAGTTACCAACTAAATTGATTCGAAAGGTCAGAAATCAACAAAAATAAGTGGACCTAGCGGCTAGCTATTGAATCATGACTAAAACTTCGGTACACCGCTTTCCACCATTAGAAGCCTACTCTTCCAGTAAACAAATTTAACCCAGGTACATTTCGCCGTAATAGTTGTACATTCCAGGAATAACAACTAACAACTACCTGACTTGACTCCAATTTCATTGCCTACATGGATCTTCTCCGTTACTCCGCCTCCCGCTTCCCTGCAGCTCATCCTCAACTTCCCTTCCGTACGCCACTTGGCCGGCGGTTCGTCGCCGTTAGGTCTCCCACAGCCGACACTTCTCTGCATATCTTTTTTTTCTTCAGTTATTGAATTCATATATTCGACCTCAATTAGTTTGAGACTGAGACACAAATTGATTGATATATGAGTGTGCTTTTTCTTCTTCCAGGTNTCAATCAATATTTAAGTAACCTATTTAATTTTCCTATTTATCTGTTTCTTTCTCGCCAAATTCTTCTACTGCGTATATACATAATAGGTAATATCAAATAACTAATGTTAACATGTGGTTTCATTTCACATAATGAAAGGGCCTGATAGTATCTTCAAAACACGCTAAATTATTAAACCGTGAGATTGTCCATCATATGTATAAGTGTCTTATCCCCCTCCATTTTTCCACAATCTTGCTACCACTTCTTTCAATCCAAAAGATCAGTTGTATTCTATGTAATTGTTAGTAATAGAGACAACAATATTAATTTATTTATAGTATTTTAGGTTAATAGTTTTTTGATAGCACGTGATTACCAATTTCAAAAATATATGTTATAGTAAATAGTATTCCTTATTTAAGCGAATATTTGAATAATAAGCTTAGCAAAAAATAATATTGCAGATTCTTTTGTGAATGTTCAACGTGGACGTCATATACATCTCTTATTCACGCAAACTTATGAAGATGGACAATGAAAATTTTTATTAGTTAAATGTAATAATGTATATATTTATTTCAATTTGATGAGGTTCAATCATGTAATTAGTCTTATCTTACTAATATTACCTTATAGACAATATTTGCTTTGTATTTTTCTTGTCTTCTAACCAGATGTGCTTTGCATGTGTTTTTCACGTTAAATTTTTTAGATGTCATATGAACATAAAAAAAACTCTGAACATTTTAAAATAATATATTTTGAAGTTAGAAGATCTTGTTGACTTGATAATACATTTGTGACATATATAATACTTTAATTTAAATACAAATAACTATCCAAATATAAATATATATTTCCATTAATGAGAATATTAATCTCATAAAATTAATAATTAAATAAATTATAAAAATTAAACTAATACAAACTTCAACTAGCGTTATTACAACTCATATGAACCTTTCTTTGTCCAAAATAATAAAATATTAAGAAATTGTAAATAAGAAAAACAAAATGTCAATGTTTATATAGTAATAACTAATTTGAAGCAAACCTCTTGAGAGTCTAAATCACATAAGTAACATAGATAAAGAAAGTCATTCTTTTATCTTGAGCATCAAAACAAATCGTGACAATTCTCTAAATTTTTGAAAAGATATTCAGAACATATATCTACATCACAAGAGAAATTGTTAACAAAAACAAATAAAGTTAGACTACATCATGTTAACTTCATACATTAGAACATTACATACTAATGTATATATTAAGAAAAAAATTAATTATTATATCATCAAAATTATTTTCCTCAAGTACTCAAGGTTATGGAATATACCCTCTTAGGATAAAATAACTTACTTCATCAGAATAGTGGTACCTCATATTCCGCTAAACATCGAACTCACTCAACGATAATAAATCACACAAAAAAAATTAAAATTCAAGAAGAAGAAGAGTAGAAGATTAAAAAAATTGTGGTTGAAAAATGAGAGGAATTCACTACAAGAAAAATAGTCTTTAAGGAAGGAAAATCTTGTCCCAGAAAGTCCAAATCCAGTCCCAGATAGTCTATTGAAACGGGAAAAGGCTGGTCGCCACTCGTCCTTAAATTGTTCTTTGCTAAAGGTCAACTGGGACGACTTGCTTTTGCTAGTCGTTAAATGTCTTTAGAGATGGCAAAAAAGCTAGTCGTCAAAATACCTTTTAGAGACTACATAACTCGTCCCAAATAGATGATTTACTTCTTGGAAAATTAGTTATTTTCTGGTCAGTAAATCCCTTTAGAGACTAGAAACTAACTCGTCCTAAAATAATCTTTTGGGACGAGTAACTACACTCATCCTAAATTACTTTTTTTATGATCAACTACGTCATACTAAATTGTTTTTCGTGACAAGAAACAACTTGTCCTAGATGAACCTTTAGGGACAAGAAGTTGTATCATCCTAGATGCAACTTTTCGAGACAAGAAACTGTCTCGTCCTAGATGAACCTTTAGAGACGAGCAAAAAATTTGGTCTCTAGTTGACCACCAATGTTTCTGGATCTTTATATCACAAAAAATTTATAAGCTTTGTCAATAAATATAACATTGCTACATTAAATCTTCATACAAAAGGCTGACATAAATACAAAAATAAGCTAACATCCCATGTTATTAGTTTAAACATTTTCTTAACAAAAACAAAACTTAGCAACATTTTCAAGTCTTGCATAACTTTCCTAGCAAAATATTAATGGTCTTATGGTTCTTCTAAACTTTCATCTTCACTTGTAGCTTCAATCTTCACAAAACAAATCCAAATTCACCGAGGGTTATCCAGGTATATCAATAATCTGCATGAAAATAAGAAAAAATGATTAAGAAACCTTTAAGATTCATTAACCAAGAATCAAAATCTATATATCGAAAACATAAATTCAATAACAGAAACTTAGTACAAATATAAAAAAATTCCATCAAGAAGATTTATATTATGTTTGAGGGGACACAAGCTGTTGTGGAGGAATTGGACATGCAAGATATAAAAGTTTCATGAGAAACAACCAAGTTATCTATGTAGCAGGGGAAACAAGCAGGTTATTATTGTTTTCTTCCAATTCTTAATCCTTGTAGGAGCCAAACAATCTCAAACTGATCCTTGTGATTGTGTCACAAGTCTAAAACGTCTACAAATTGCATTATAGTGATTGCATCAAATCTAAAAGAACTATATATTGAAGGCTGACACAGTAGACTATGCACAAAAGACAATAACATCCCGAATGACGCCAACTCTAAGGATGTTGATCAACAAGCCACCAAGATAAATGTAGATCAAGAACATTATGGTGATGTAGAGGAGAACGTTCTATCTGATCAAGAAGTATCAGAAAGCTTGCCCACTGTGATCACAAACCAAAAAGGTATCCAGTTATATGTTGAGCTGAATGAAGTTTTACCTATTACATATGAAGATAAGAAAAACATACAATTTGACGAGGAAACCACTGGACAAAGTCACAGTAACAACAGCCACGTGAAGAACAAGAGCTACAAGATCAGTCTTCCTCAGAGGATTGCATAGTTGCCAGACATGGTGAAAAATAGAAGCTGTAATCTGATGAGTTATTTTTCTATCACAAAACATTTTTCTTAAGGTGTATCAGTATGTATATTTGTGCAGAAAAAAGATGTTCACGCACAGTTGTACAAAAAACAGTTGAAAAAGATGTGTCACTTTACGTGCAGAAAATTAAAAAAGCAGAGAACAATTATATTTTAAACAGAGATCAATAAAAAAACAGAGGAAAACTATACGTGCAGTGATCTTTAAATTTTCTGTCAATAATGTGGGGAACATAAAGAAACTACAGAGATCAATTCCAATCAGCGGCTCTATAAAGGTGATCGAACAACCACCGACTCTTCATCCATGAATTCATCACCTAACTCTTCGAAAATTCAAAAACTGAAGCGATGGTGATAACTATTTAAGAAGAAGAGTTGGAATGGGCAAGGAAAATTATCTCGATGAACCTTAGGTGGATTAATTCAAGTAGAAATATGTTGATATTAGACCAACAATGGAGGAGATTTATCAAGATTCAAACTCAGGTGGGTCCCAGTGGAGGGGCAGGATTAAATCGAACTAATAAGAATATCCAACAACAACTTCGAGATACTCAGCAAGAAAGCAGATGACTGTTCTAAATCTCAAAATGAATTGAATGGGAAGGAGGATAGTCGACCTAAACACAACCAAGATAGTTTGCAAGGCTCAGCAAATCACAATAAAGAACAAATGAGAACTCATAAGCACTCAAATCACTTGCACAGATTGCATCAAAATAGGAAGTAGAGACACCATTACATCTAGGACATCGAGAACCATTATTAATTTCCTAAGAGTTCAGCCTTACACTAACTGCTTAAACGACTATACACAAATAAAGTTTGATATATTGTTACTTACTTGGTCAGCAAAAAATGTCAGTGGTCATTCAGTTGATACGGGTGATGCCATATGTAGGTTATGTGATTGTTGAGCAACAATGAATTCTTTCATATTTCTTATTTCTTCCATCGCATCTTCTAATGTAGACAAGCGATCATGCAAGGATTTATTTTCCTCATTCAAAGATTTATTTTTCTCTTAAGTTGAATGTAGCTCAGATAGTAATTCAGTCTTTGAAGAAGTACCATCTCTCATGTCCTTTGCCTTTACTCCACCCCAAAGTCAAATACATGGCTACGATTTTGAGGTCCACAACACTTTTCTACAATCTGTATGCTAGGCAGAGATGGCTCAACATTTAGTATTTCTTCGATTTGAGCCTACAAAATATAAAAAAAGTATATTTCAACAGATTTCATAATAATTTGAAGTAATTTACTTATTGAATTTACCAAACACACATGTTTTTCAATTGCTTCTAGTTCAACAAGCATGTTATCGTTCCTACGAGTCTCAAAGAAAATAGTCGTCAAATTTGGTGGATTACCATCTTTTCCACCCTTTAGATCAAATAAAAAACATGTCAAATAACACTTCTTAAATATTTTCTTCAAAAACAATTTTTTTTATAATACTTGCTAATAAATAATCTCTCTAATAGGCTTGCTACCAATATGATGAAACATCTTTAACTTAGCTCGATTTTCTGCATTTCTATTGCTCCTCGCCTGTATTGTTAGGTAAAACTTTCATATCTAAGAAAACTTATTAACTTCAAAAAAAGTTTCACATCTAAATATCATGATGAGCTTCAAAATGATTGCTTTAATAATGTAGACTATTAGATCACTAGGTATACCTGAAAACTTTCAGAACAAAATTGTTCCTTAACTAACCACTCCCATTCCTTCTTTTCTACTCACTTTGGAATATTCTTAAGAGCTTGAACGATTGGCTTATTCTTCACATAAGTAGCATGCAAGTATCCTCTCCATTTGTTCCATAACTCATTCATCCATCCAAATATATGATCACGATGATCATTCAAGTCAACACTCTCAAATTTATCCTACAATAATTAAAATATGAGCTTAAACGAAAAAGGAAAGTGAACATTGTGTGTCAACTATACAAAAAATGTGTAAAAAATTTAGCATGAAAAAGATGTGTAGCAGTGGTTAATGTTTGAATAGGAAAAGTAAGTTGTGATTCAACAAGTTAAACGATGTAATTCATAATTGTTACCGCAATAGCTGTCCACATGTGATCCAACTTTGTTGCTTGATATCACCCCACGATGATACTCCCAATGGACACATACTACAATCACGAATTATTTTTCCTAGGTGCCTCAAAAACATATTGCTATTTGTTCCAATTGTTCGATTATTGTAAAATATTACTTTCAGCTTCTTTCTGGCTTCAAGTGATGCAACTTCTTTACACTTGTTGGTCCCTCGAACCCTTCTTACCTTTTTAGGATTAGATGATCATGTAGATGATCATATAGCAGTAAAATTTAGTTCTACAGATTGATAATGCACAAATTTGTAAATTTTCATACCTATTTCAGTTGTTTGGGAGGGTTGCCTTACTTGATTAGTAGAACCAGGGGATTTGATTTCCATGTTCTCTTTCTCAAGAACAAAGGAATTTTTATCCATTGATGGCAGTCCTCGACTAGATTCCAAATTCTTTTCAGAAATCCCTAAAGATGAGCAGAAAGATCTAATGCACTTGCTCACGTCCCTTTCTATAGCACCTAGAATCAAGAAGTAATATTATAAAACCTTTGACATTTACTTTCTGTTTTAAATGGAATTAAAAATATAACAGGTTTTAAAAAAGAAACATACTTGTTTCAACTTCTTTGGTACATTGCTTTTAATTGATTTGTAAATGAATGAAAGGGAGTATGAACTTCACTAGAAGGCATGGTGGAGTTTTTAGGTCCAGTTCCTCGTTCCTTACCAGTAGAACCTGGAGAAAACAACCGCTACTGTTTGAATACAATTTCCCTGTGACTATTTGCAAAAAATAAGGCCTCAACTTGTAGGAGTTGACTATATGGATAAACTTAGCAAGATAGACCAACACAACTAAGTTATAGGCGAAGAAGCTTTGACATTCAATTTAAGTTATTATGTAATTAATATATCAACGGTCATGAAAAAACATACTTGTTTCAACTTCTTGGATGTTTTGCTTAACTTGCTTGATAGATGGATGAAATGAAGCATTAACTTGCATGTACCTTTTCTCAAGAGCCATGGACTTCTTGTGTATTACTCTCTTATCATGACTAGAAGAAATGGTGACGTTGGTAAGTTCTTGTTGTCGCCCCTTCCCAATAGCACCTGTAGAAAAGCAAAAGTCATCCATAAATAGATAGATGACAATACATTGATGAGAGGATAAGTATATACTACAAAGCGAGATAAGTGAGTAGGATAAGTATATTTATGCAATTAAAAACTCAACACATATTAAAAAGCTTACTTGTTTCAACTTCTTGGATGTATTGCTTAATTAGATCACTAGATTAAAAAAATAAACTCTTAGTTGGATCTTTTCCTTTTGATGTCAAAGATTTAAGCCCTTGTCCTCGTTCTTTTTCAATTGCCCCGGGCGCAACAAATGAGTATATGATAGTACTCTTCAGAATTGATCCGTCCACATTTTCAGTTTTCATATTGAACCTGTAAAAAAGCCAAAGGTAGAAAAATAATAAGGAAACTTTCTATCAGTGAACTGAAGAACAAAAGAAAAGTAGTCTTTCAGATAGTTACTAGTGAACTAAAGGAATAGAATCAAAGTAATCAAGAATAAGAGTTTTTAACGGTATGAATTATCAATAATCAAAAAGAGAAATCAATCTCGCGATTCCCACCGCCAAATAAGAATCATGTGCGACAATATAATGTAGTATAAAAGAAATCATGTCTATGAGTTCACAAAAGATACATCACCTCATCAGTTCTTTTTTGTTTCTTTTGTGAAGGACTTTCTAAGTCAATTACAACATCATCATCATCCATTTGTTTCCCCATCTCATAGGAATCACGAGGTTGAGTCTTCCTTACTACATGACAACCTTTGTTGGAATTATCATTAGCATAAAACACTTGAGATGCTTGGTTAGTTAAAACAAAAGGCTCATTTGTTTTCAAAAATCTACTCGGATTCACACTCACAAAGTCATACTCATCTCTTAACTCCTTTTACTATGTCATACACATCAAACCAGTTACACCTAAACAAAATCACTCTTTTATCCGAGATAAATTGCAATTCAATCACATTTGTTAAAATTCCTTAGTAATAAACATTCTCACTATCTTTATCACTCTCGCCAACTATAACAACACCACAATTTTGAGTCCTTAACATTTGATCATGATCTTCTACATGAAATCTATATCCATTAACAATGTAGCCATTAGAATGTGTTGAATATTTGGACAACCACGTGAAAGTGAGAGAAGATCTTCTATGGCCGACTATTATCTGCTTTATGCAATTGTGCAACCTAAAAATAAGATAACATTTAGTAATTTAGAATGATTAGTAAAAATTCAAAATGTTGAATCTATTATTTATGTATTTCTCACCCTATCTTTAAACCATTCAATAAATTCTCAATCCCATTTTGCATCTGACAAGTGTTGAGCAGTATCTATATGATTTTGTGCAAACTCTCTACAAAATTGAGGTTAACCATAAATTTCATATAGAAACTATACCACCTTAAAGGAAATAAAAAAAAAATACATAAAAGAACTTTCCATATTCAAGATATGATATGACTTCATCACAATTCCTCAGAATGTATATATGTGCTTGTTCCAATTCTTTAGCTTCAAGCTCAAATGGATTTTTATATCCCAAAATTTTTCCAGATTGACAAAATATTGATAAATCCCCATTTGCTTTTTTAAAACCCCCATCATCATTTCTTTCTGGCCGATTGAATTTTGTGTCAATTCTATGCAGATACCTTGAACATAAGGTCATACATTCATTTGCAATGTAGCCCTTTGCAATACAACCTTCTAGACAGGCCCTATTACCAATGAGAGATTTCAAAAAATATAACCATAGCTCAATAGGATACATCCACCGACAATGAATAGGTCCACCAATCTGCACTTCATCAGCTAAATGAACAGGCAAGTGCACCATGACATCAAAAGAAGAAGGAGGGAAGATTTTTTCTAACTTGCAAAGTATTATGGGAATTTGTGCTTCAATATGTTTCAAGTCATCAATCATCAACTCCTTTGATCCAAGCACACAGAAAGAATATTGATAACTCAATAAGAGGTTCACACTGTGAAATCATATATATAATCAACTGTTTATTTTACACCAACAAAGATGTAGCTCATATACTTGTAAATAATTTTCAATTTATTCAATAAAACATGATTCGTCCAAGGAAAAATAACAACACTGTGTTATCACATATACAGAGGTTTTATAATAATATGAAAAATTATTGGTAAAAAATTAAGATAAGAAAAGCTGAAAGATAGAAATAATTAATGTAATAACTATGAGAATTCATAATCTTATAACTAAAGGATGTTAAAGAGTGTGAATAATATTTGCAATAATTAGTAATAACTAAGAGAATGTATAATGTTATAACTAAAGAATTAATGTGCAATAGCTGTATTTCAAATAAATTTTATACTAACATAAATAAATACAACTTTTAATTAATGTTGCTATGTTTTTATATAGTTATTAGATTTTAATTTAGTGTAGGGTCAAAATGAAAATGTTTATTCCATATCATTGAAAATAAAATTTATTTTGTAAATGATAATTTTTAAACGATTCATATATAGTCACATATTTTCACATTTGTGAGATTTGTTTTTTAAAAAAAGGACTCGGAACAATTTAAAATAGTATATTTTGAAGTTAGAAGATCTTGTTAACTTGAAGTTAGAAGATCTTCGTCTAAAATACCGTAATATTAAGAAATAGTAAATAAGTAAAACAAATGGGCAATGTTTATATAGTAATAACTATTTTGAAGTAAACTTTCTTACATTCTAAATCGCATAAGTAACATTGATAAATAAAATTATTCTTTTGTCTTGAGCATCAAAAAAGCAAATTGTGATAGTTCTCTAACTCTTGAGAAGTTTAATAATTTTGGAAAAAGATGTTCAAAAGCATATATTTGCATCACATGAAAAATTGTTAAAAAAATAAATGAATTTAGACTACATCGTGTTAACTTCATATATTGGAATAATTCATACTAATGTATATATTATGCAAATTGATGGACTTTCGGTAGTGCCAATCGAGAAGTTCATCAGTCCACAATTCTGATGAAATAAACAAGTGTCACACCCTAAATCCGGATGTGATGGCACGTGTCCATTTCCCACCGGACACGTCAGCCTAACCCAACCACAACGATAGAGAAGTAGAAATACAAGAATAAAAGATAATAAATAAGCGGAAGACTTTAATTAAGACTCAACACTACCCAGAATTTGGTTGTCACATGTACAAACCTCTAAATACAGAATTCGAATAAAAATATACAAGTCTCAGAGTATAGTTCTCGAATAGAACAAAACTGAAAGTAAAGATAACTCAAGGGCACGTCTGGAATGAACCGCTACCTCTCGAGTATGTCCCGAAGCTCAATCTGCTAAAGAAAATACTAAGCCGAATCTGAGAGAGAGCTGTCAACCTACACAATTGTGTAGAAGCAAGGGTGAGTACCGAAAACCACAGGTACTCGCAAGTAACTCTAAACTAAGCAAAACTAGCAGCTACAAACAACTCCTTTCAATCCCAACCGAACCACCGAAACTTCAATCTAGCAGCAAACCAACCAACCTATACTAAACAGATCATATTCAACAGCCAGAACCAACAGTATATCCTCATCAACCTCAGATCAACAAATAAGAGCAAGTAGATCAAATTCCACATAAGAAGGGTAAACCGATACAATCCACACATCACAGACAAAGATAAGGCAAATGCGATGCAAAATGCAATAATGATGTCATGTAGTCGTGATGCATGTCTGTCCTACGATACACATCTGTTGACGTAATCAGTCCGCGCTGAATACTCAAATCAGAACCCATGGGGGCCACACATGGACCATGTATCACCGCCGGAACCAGATCCCATCGGCATCCAAATCGCTAGCCGGAGCTAGTCCATCTCATATATCTCTAGCCGGAGCTAGTCTCAACTGTGTCTCATATCCATCCATCCTCATATCAGTGTCTCAGAACTCATGCAACAGATAGTTCACACATGGGATGAATAATGAATATGCACATGTCATCAATCACAATCATATCACGATCACATCATAGTATTACACATCATCTGTCTCAATCACAACCATATCACGACCACATCATAGTATTACACATCATCTGTCTCAATCACAACCATATCACGACCACATCATAGTATTACACATCATCTGTCTCAATCACAACCATATCACGACCACATCATAGTATTACACATCATCTGTCTCAATCACAACCATATCACGACCACATCATAGTATTACACATCATCTGTCTCAATCACAACCATATCACGACCACATCATAGTATTACACATCATCTGTCTCAATCACAACCATATCACGACCACATCATAGTATTACACATCATCTGTCTCAATCACAACCATATCACGACCACATCATAGTATTACACATCATCTGTCTCAATCACAACCATATCACGACCACATCATAGTATTACACATCATCTGTCTCAATCACAACCATATCACGACCACATCATAGTATTACACATCATCTGTCTCAACATCAATGTCTGTATCAATCATAGCCTACTCATGCTCTTCTATCCCCTCAATATCAGTTATCACATGACTTATTCAACAAATTCAAGTCACATATAACACATTTAGCTCGTTTTATTCCCCATCTTTCATTTACAACAATTTCAATCAACAAATAAAACCCATCCTCAATCCCCATTACTCCCCAACACAATTAGGAAAGTAGTCATGCGTAGTCTAAGAGTTTTACAAAGTTTGGAAGCCACTTGCCTTAAAACGAACTCCAAAAGTTACTTGACTTGAGCCTTTCCTTTCCGAGTATAATCCGGATCACGATAATCTATTCAAACAATTATTCACAATCACAATTCGAGTCCAATGACACCAAAATCAAGAAATTTAGGGAAAAAGGGCAAAACGGTCCAAAAGTCTCATACCGGAAAACGATACCCAAATCTGGAAATTTTTGATGTAAAATGATCCTTAAAGTATTTGGAAGCTAATGGTGAAAACCAATTTGAAAACGGAGTTGAAATCAATTCACAAACTCAATTTGAAGGAAAATCCACGTTCTTGAAGAAACCTAAAATATTCGGATCCGAAACCCCGACTCGAAAATGAAATATCTCTTGAAAAACATCTTACCCATGCTTAGATAAGTTCAAATATGAAATTTCATCAAAAACGGAGTTAAGATCGACCTTGAAATTCTCAATTTATCAAACTTTAACTTTACCGGGAAAGTCCAAATTGTACGCGGTTAATATGATGAAAATAATCGATGAATCAATAATTTTATGTTAAAATCAGTTTACCCATAACATAAGGATCGTAAATATACCTTTTTCATCAAAAAGGGAGTCCAAATCGATAAAACCCCAATTTTTCCCAAGAGATTTACGGATAGGAAAAAAAACCAGATAAAGAAATTATGAGAAAATGTCGAATTGAAGATTGAATACTAACCCTCATATTAATTCAAGAAGAAACCCGTAAGAATCACTCCATTCCGATCTCTAGAACTCCCGATATGCTCAAAATACCAAATGAACACAGTCTGAGATTTTTATAACAGTACATGGCTGTTATGCACCAGAAAAACAGCAGTTAATCTTTCACTAAAAAGGCCGTAATTTCCTCATACGATAGTGAAATGACCCGATTCTTTTTTGTAAATGTCTTAAATAATGATACGGACCTGCTCGTTCAATCGGAGCTCAATTTCATGCTCGTTTGCCCAGTCAAATATCATTTCTACTCGGTAAACAATTATTTCTTATTTGCGATAAAAGTCCAATCTCGGGTTAGCGAAAATGCACCAAAATTTGCAGATAAGTCCTATAATTCATGCTCAAAATTTCAGAACCTTCGGAATAATTTTTCGACCTTTAAAACTAATAATGAACCCTTTAGTTGCCACAATTTGCTGAAATAGTGTCAAAGCATCCAAGAAGCTTAAAAGCTCACCCAAAACTCATTTGGCACTTCCCGAACACAAACCAAATATGCTACTAGCTTGAAAATGACATTTCGGACTCAATGAAATCGTCGGAATTTGAATTCGAGGTCTCCTTGACCCGGTATCCGATAAGGCGTCAAGAAACTAACTTTAGGCTCAAAAACTCGAAACGCACTCGGGGCCTCTAAAAATTCAACCAAGACTCATTCTAGACTTAGAATCACCCCCTGAATCCAACGGTGCCCTCGGAATTCCATTTCGAGCACCGGAACCTCGTTTGTTGACCAAAGTCAACTCTTGATCAAAATTTCACAATTTTTGCAACTTAGGACCTCAAATCTTCGTTTTAACTCCAAATTCGACTCCGTAAATTCTCATAGACCCGTTTCGACATTCTAAAACTGCTGGAATCGACGGAAATCCGATTCGAGTCTCGAAACTCCAAATGACTCGAAATAGCACTTTTAACCAAACTTTAACTCTTAAAAACTCAACTTTCCAAAAACTCAACTTTTCATCAATTTTCCTTCAAACCAACTTCGAAAATACAACAATTAGGACTCGGGGCAACTATCGGGAGGGGTAAAACGGTCATTTTATGAAAATTTCCAAAAGTGACCTTTAGGGTCATTACAACAAGGTAGTTCACTCAAACATCAAAGATCACTATCAAAAGGGGAGGTAAAGACAACCACATTTTGACAATAATAAAGACGGTGTGTTCCTTCATAAACAGTTAAAAAAGAAGAGAAAAGGTGAATGTACAAAAAGCAACGTAGAGATACCAGAAAAATATTGAGTGAAGGGAAAGGACATACAAGTTTCCTGTAATTCTCAAGATAAAATTTCTCCTCTTTTTGCTTAATACTTCTATTGTTGATAGAACATTGAAGCATATCATCAAAGGAGCGTTAACACCACAACCATGCACTTAGCAAATTACAAATGGACCACTATTAGCAAATGATTTAATTTTGATATGATAAAAATTATTGCAAAAAAGGCAGCACCAGGCTGTCATACAACTAATGACACAAGTAATACACCAACAAAAATGTACATTTTCTGTTTTCACCAAAAATAAATCTTTCTTTCCACTCACAAACTCGACATTAATCAGCATATACTAAGAGAAAAGGCATCACTTAAAGCCTTATTCGAACCCAGTCAATGATAATTAATCACATGAAATCTTTTAAAATGCAAGAAGAAGAAGAGTAGAAGATTAAAAAAAATGTGGTTGGAAAAAATGGGAGAAAACCCCTCTATTTATAGTAAACAAAGGGTTGTATGAACAAGTATTTTTTGTGTCTTATCGGAAAAGTCATGACATTTTGAGAAGTCACAACCCTTTGAAAAGTCACAACTTATTGAAAAAGTCATAATTCTTTGGAAAAGTCACAACTCATCGAAAAATCACAACCCTTTGAAAAAAGTCACAACTTATCAGAAAAGTCACAACTAATCGAAAAAGTCATAACCTAAGTTAGGGATACTATAGTAATTTAACTTTCAAGTTAGGAGTTCATGCTTTTAAGGTAATATAGATATAGATATAGATATAGATATATATTATAGTTATAAAGCCTTATAAAACATAGTAATGGTGAAAGAATAATGTCACGCCCTGAGCCTACACCCTGAACCTGCCTGACGCTCGAGAACCATTGCTGGCCCCAAGCCAACCCTTGGCCTGACTCAACTCTTAGCGGAAGACTTTCTCAGTAAAAGATAAACTCAAAAGTAAAACTTTACTCAAAATCTCAAAATAATAAACTCAGAATATATAAGAATATTCTACTAGCTAGAAATAGGCAACTCAAGTCTTTAAAACATTTACCAAAGAAATGAAAAGACTCATGAACTACTACTGTCTATCTATGAGGCCTCTACTAATTGAGATGGACGTCAGGACAAGACCCACAATATTCTAATAACAAAACTAAAATGATAAAATATAAATGAGGGATCCTATGGAAGCACAGAGGCTTACAAAACAACTCTGGAACTGAAACTGGCATCAATGAATCACATGTTGATGACCCTGATCTCTTGTATCTGCGTCATGAAACGATGTAGGCCAAATGACATCAGTACATTAAATGTACGAGCATGTAAGGGGAATACTGCACATAACATAAAGCTTTAACTTAGAAAGAATGAAACATACTCACATCGACTCTACTCAACTCAATGCAGTATAAAAACAACAATAAAGATGCAGTTTATATAAAGCTTTTAAAATAGTAGATAAAAACTCAATATATTAAAAAATACAATAACAACTCAGTTTGTATGTAAAAATACAAAATAACTATGTTTGGCAGATTCTTTAACCGACAAGCATCACTAAGAGCTATGTGATGATACAATGTCTCGCCCACGCTGCCAGAACTATCCTATACCTTGCGAGGGTATAGATCTCCTCAACTAATTGGATCCACTAATCTATGCTTAAAAGCAATAAGGAATCATCTAACAAGTATAACCCTTTCTACCCACGTTGGCTTTATGATTTATGGGGGTTGTGAGTTGTGTAACACCCCGGAACATGGTAGGCTAAACTAGAGCTAAACATGAGGGTTAACGTCAAGGAACAAGGGAAAGAACCAAGGAAAATGGGAAAGGGCCAAGGCTGCCTAAGCTTTCCAGGGCACTGTCCGCAATGCCACGAGGGTCTTCACGACCAGTGGTGGCCACTCGTGGTGGTGAGGCAGTAACATCCCAAAGGCATCCCCAAGTTGGCACCCCTTCACGAGCCACTTCATGGCCCATGGGAAGGCTCGTGGAGTTGCCTTCACTTTGTAGGGGATATGTTAAGGTAGCATAGCTACTGGTCAAGGGACTAGGGGCACCTTGAAGGGCCGTGGTGACCTTGACGGCTCGTGAAGATGCCTGTGAGGCCTGGGCACCCCACTTAAAGTGGGGGTTATTTTGGGTAATTCCTTTTTAAATGGGTATTAAGTGAGGTCATTTTACCTAAGTTTTATACACCTATATAAGCCATTTAACTAAAAAACCAACCCATTCACCTCATTATTTTCCAAAACCCAAATCAATTCCCAAAAAGATCATCCTCTCCAATTATTCTCTCTCTAGAACTTGAAGAAGAAGAAGAAGAAGAAGAAGGAAGTTGGAGCTAGGGTTCAAGGAGCAAGGTTTTTCACACCAAATACTTTGGGAATTGTTTATTAAGGTATGGTAGTCCTTCATCCATGGATAGCCTTCATCCACGGAGTCCCTTCAAAATCCTAATTTCAAAGATAGAAATCTCCAAATGTTAGGGTTTGATTCCAAAGTCATGGGTTCCTTTCAAAATTGATTCTAATGATTCAATAATGATATATTATGTTTGAATTGATGATTTATTATGTTTTTTTTTATGTTGTATCCCCCAAGAACCCATGAAATCCCCATTTTACTCAATTGTGATCTTGTGATGTGGGTCTTTGTTGATGAAAGTACAATATTATGAAATTATGCATATAGTGATTGGGTTATTTGAATTATGATGATATCCATGTCTAAAGTAGTGACTTCTAGATGTGTTGATTGAATTTGAGCTTTGAACCTAGAAAGGGCAAAGTATGAGAATTATTTATGTTTCTGAGATTTATTTATATACTTTAACAACACTTTGAGAGTGAAGTGTCAATGATTATGATGTAGTTGTTGTGTTGTTGAAAGGATATTCTCATATGCACATATGCATGAATATGACATGATGTTAAATGTTTTCTCACATAATGAAGATTATATGATTGAAAGGCTTTCTCACCTATTGAATCTGTATGTAGACATAGATGGTGAAAGGTTATTCTCACGCATGATCCAAGAGCTATCCTATGAATTATGTTGGATTGAGTGTCAAGACATTCTTCCATGAATATGAATTAAATTATTACTTTATAATTACTCTGTGGGAATTAACAATTACCAACGAGAGGATATTGATATGAGATAGGAGCCCTCATAATAGTTGAGCCCGGTTTCTTAGAAGCAATATCTTGGGATGAAACCCTCCCGACAATCGAGGCCGAGTTTCTAGTAGCAATATCCTTATCCCTTAAACTATGTGCCTGATGATTCCACAATGTGGACTCATTTAGGGATAGATTTTGATTGAATTAGTGTCCTCATATGCATATTTTGTCTCAATATCTGATGTAAATCCTTAAGTTTCACGTATTTGACTTGAGAGACAAAGCAAGGACACTATCGAGCAAGATGAAACAAAGCGGCTAAAAGAAGGAAGAAAAGATGGCTTAAAGATCGACTAATCCATTAGGCGAGTTGCCGAAAGGCCTTAAATCTAGACGAATGTTCCAGTGTGCTGAGCCTTGAAGGAAAAGATCAAGTCTGCGAGGAAAGAGAGTAGTCGGTGCATCGCCGAGCAGTTCCGCAAAGCAGTTCTCTATCATCCAATGAATCAAAATGTGAAGATGCTGAAGGCAATATCTTGGGATGAAACCCACACGACAGTCGAGGCCGAGTTTCTAGTAGCAATATCCTTATCCCTTAAACTATGTGCCTGATGATTCCACAATGTGGACTCATTTAGGGATAGATTTTGATTGAATTAGTGTCCTCATATGCATATTTTGTCTCAATATCTGATGTAAATCCTTAAGTTTCACGTATTTGACTTGAGAGACAAAGCAAGGACACTATCGAGCAAGATGAAACAAAGCGGCTAAAAGAAGGAAGAAAAGATGGCTTAAAGATCGACTAATCCATTAGGCGAGTTGCCGAAAGGCCTTAAATCTAGACGAATGTTCCAGTGTGCTGAGCCTTGAAGGAAAAGATCAAGTCTGCGAGGAAAGAGAGTAGTCGGTGCATCGCCGAGCAGTTCCGCAAAGCAGTTCTCTATCATCCAATGAATCAAAATGTGAAGATGCTGAAGGCAATATCTTGGGATGAAACCCACACGACAGTCGAGGCCGAGTTTCTAGTAGCAATATCCTTATCCCTTAAACTATGTGCCTGATGATTCCACAATGTGGACTCATTTAGGGATAGATTTTGATTGAATTAGTGTCCTCATATGCATATTTTGTCTCAATATCTGATGTAAATCCTTAAGTTTCACGTATTTGACTTGAGAGACAAAGCAAGGACACTATTGAGCAAGATGAAACAAAGCGGCTAAAAGAAGGAAGAAAAGATGGCTTAAAGATCGACTAATCCATTAGGCGAGTTGCCGAAAGGCCTTAAATCTAGACGAATGTTCCAGTGTGCTGAGCCTTGAAGGAAAAGATCAAGTCTGCGAGGAAAGAGAGTAGTCGGTGTATCGCCGAGCAGTTCCGCAAAGCAGTTCTCTATCATCCAATGAATCAAAATGTGAAGATGTTGAAGGAAAAATCAAAAAGGCGATGAACTAGACCAAAGGGCGGATCACCGAGTGTATCGGCGATCCCGACTAATTGCGCCGAGTGGTCCTTTGCAACACAAAATTTCAAAAATTATAAATACCTATTTAATTTTGTAGCTTAGTATCAAGTTGTAGACAATTATTACTGAGACTTTGAATATGTTCAGTTTTTGAGTTCTTAGAGCCTTGGGAGACACTGTTCTTGTGCTTGAAGGTTTTGAACTCCAAGAAATTGGAAGTGGGTCTCGAAGAATCTTCATCCTTGACCTGTTGAAAGACTTTATTTATCATACCCACTTGATGGAAACACTTGTTGGTATCGATTTCTATCTCTTTTTCATGTCTAGCTAAAACCCCAACTCTTGGGGTGTGAAGTGTGAATATGGGTTAAATTTACTATTGGGTGTTGCTTATAGTTGGTCTATTCGCTATTTAAATGTGATTTCGTTTAGTAGTTATGTTTGAACTTAATGAGATTGTAGTTGCAAATACGATTTAACCTTAGTGTTTTTGGCTTGCTCGAGAGAGAGGTTTTAAAACTGAGACTACTAAATCGATAGCCGGTGGTTATTGGGTCGTCGTGGGTTCAACTCGAGAGAGTGAATCCTAGGCCTTCTCCCATACATTTACCTCGAGAAAGTGAATGGGCTAAGGCGAAGGCTGGGCTTAAATGTGGCAACTCAGTGTTCGAGAGAAATTGAGTTGATTCGGGGTAAGTTGCTCGAGAGAGAATTTACCCCCAATAAAGTATAACTTAGTTACAAATATTCAGAGATTGACTATCAATAGCATCTACCCGATAGTGTCTTTTCCTCATATTCCTATCATGTCCCAACAGTCCTGTCTCCCTATCTCGTTTCTCTATATTTTTGCTATTTTTGTTCATTAGCTTAATACAAAACCCCCCCCATTGATAATTGATGCTTGCGTCAACCTTAGATTTATTGTGTTTTTATTCATTAATGTTTATAGCTATGATTGATTAGAAATTGATTTTACTTTTTTATTAATTCTTTCAACCACTCCCTTGGGACTCGACCCCAATCCATTCAGTTGGGTTATATTACTGTATGCGATTGTTGACACTTGAATTGGAAGTTGTGTCAGCTGATTATGTCAAACATCAAAATGGCGCTGCTGCCAGGGAGTGGTGTTAGTTGAGAATTTGTAGTTTAGTAGAATTTTTGTTCTTGTTAATTATAGTTCTACTTACTTTATTTTTCAGTTTTGCTTTTCTATATGTTGTTGTTTTACACAGAGAATTGGAGCATGCCTAGTAGCAATGGGGATCAAATGGATCTCACTCTTTTGAGGATGATGTCTCCTAGGGATAACATCCTAAGTTTCAGACAATGGAGGGTGAGTCAATCCATGAGTTGTGGCTGAAATTTAAGGTAATCTTCCTGCAACACCCAACTCATGGAATCCCAGAAAACGTGCTAGTGGACTGCTTCTACAAAAGTCTTGGCCCATAAAACAAAAGAATGGCTGATCAAATATTTTCGGGGGGTCTTTCAAGACTACCCTATGCAATAGCAGACCAGCTCCTTAATAACCTGGCAACGACTGAGAAGGATCATATTTTGGCCACATTGTTGACCCAGCTAGAGCTAGTGACTAAAATGATAATGGAATTGGAAGCACCAGAGAAATACAAACATCGGTACATCCCCCCTCATGAGCATATAAAGTTGAATGTGAATGAGGGTGGACAAATAGAGGAGATGCTCTCGCTCATTCTCCACAAAGTCAAAAGTCATGATAGAGTGTTGAATGAGATAAAGGAGAATGTTTCAATGCTGAATGAGATAACTGCTTCCCATTTCATATCTGTTCAGCTCGTAGAGACCCAAATGGGTCATGTGATGTCTCGTCTCCATCCCACGAATCAAGACTAAGTGGGGAAGTCGTGCCATAACTATAGTTAAGGTGCTTCTTGGGAGGCAACCAAGGATTTATAGCTTTATGTTATTTTAGAATAATGGTGTGTTAAATGTGCAGGGCAAAGTGAGGAAAGTATTTGAAAAATACAAGAATTGGTGAGATAAAGGCCTAGTCGGCAAATCGCCGAAGGGATCGGCCACCTTGACCTAAACCGCCGTTGGATTCAAGGAAAATTCAACTTGGACTCTGTAAAACTCGGCGGACTCATGAAATTATTGGTGGATCATCGACCCGTAAGGTGATCGCGATTTAGTCCGCCGTTTGGAATCCTAGTTTAACTGGAGGTCCATACAATTCGGCGAGGTAAGTGGTCGTTTGTCGTGTCACCGAGTAGCTTTGCAAATTCGACTAATGTCGCCGAATGGGCAAGATCTGGATAGTTTTTATAACGCCAAAGGTTTAAACTTTCAACCCTTTTCATTTTTCCTCACGCTCGACCTTCGCAAAATCGCACCTACTTAGTATTTTCAATTTTTTTGCATTTTGTAAGAATTTTAGTTGATTAATTGGTCCTTGGATCTAGATTAATTTGCCGCCCAACATCACAGTCTTGATTTAATTTGCCGAAAAGGTTGGTTTTCCAAAACTTGCATTTACTTTTGGTATTTATATTCTTATGCAAGTGATTTTATCATGTTGTCGTATGCTGGGCCTCTCTGATAAGATTAGATTGTTCAAATGCCTATTTTAATTCGAGAATCATACCCATTTTGTCTTGACTTTTAAAATCCCGTTCTTATGATTTAAAATAAATGAAATTTTATTGGGATGTGCTTCCATGTTGTTTACTTTGGCAAGAACCGGGAGAAGTCTAAGTGTTCTAGGGTGATGGGTGTTATGGGTCTGAGCTCAATTGAACTAGTAGATGTTTTGATTTTATTTTCTGTGGTTGCGGGATTGAATTCGAGAAGTTGGGTTGAAAGTAGGCATGTTGGGTTGTTTGGCGAGCTGGGTCGAGCTCGCCAAACCACTCGGTGGATTCATCGAAGGTCCCATCTCGCCCTTAATTTCTTGCTAAATGAGTAATTGAATTCTGTAACTTTCGGCGAGAAGCATGAGGTCGTCGAAAGCACTCGGCGACTTGCCGAGAGTATCCTTGATCGCCCTTTGTCTGCATCCCTAAACCCTTGTTGCACTATAATTTTCAGCGTACAAACCCTTGCTCGCCGAAAGTAGTCGGTGATTCGTCAAAGGGGACCTCCCATTGCAGATATTCTAAGACTTTTGAGCCAATTTCTTCGGCGAGTCCGATCCAGCTCGCCAAAGAGATTCGGTGACTCGCTGACTGGTTCAGCGAGTGTATTACTACTGATTGTATGTGCTTCTAAGTGAATCGTTTCTAACTTTTTCCCGATATATTGCAGACATGGCTAGAACCAAAGTTGCAGGTAGAAACATGCCACCCTACAATAAAGAAAAAAGGATTAAAGTCAACGAAGGTGCAACTGTATCAAAAGGAAAGGCTAAAAAAGTTTCCACAATTGGTGGAAATGGCAAGGCACTGGCATCACCATAGGTCATCTCCGATAGCGAAGGCATATATGACACTTTCCTCACTGCTTCTGAGAGTGAGGGGGAACAACAGGAAAACCAAAGTGCAGCCTCTGATGATAATGAGTTGATAATAGCACAGAGGGCTAGATTACGATATAAGAAGCTAAATGATCCATCTAGGATCAGGAATCCTCCACCTACCACTCTTACTCCCCAGTTCCAGAGCAGACAATGGCGCTTGCACCGCCAGTTCAGGGTCCTCCCTCCAAGTCCATGAACAGATTGAAAATTGAAAGACTGAGGGCGATTATCGAGAAAAAACGTCTGTCCAGAGATGGAGTGATTGATAGGTAACTAGAAATTATGAGGTGCCTCAAGTATCATGATTTACAGATCTTCACCAAGCCCCGTGGCCCATATATTCCAAATTGGGTTCGGGAGTTCTATGCTTCCTATTGAACCTTGATACCACAAAGAAAGAAGCAAGTAGCAACATTCAAACCAGTTGACTATGTAGTTGTTCGGGGAAGGAAAGTTAAGTGCGACCCTAACAATATTGATGCTTTCCTAGATCGTCCTGAGGACATTGCCAATACATGATTAGGACTGAAAAACTAGACAACATGAAGAAGTGGTTAGCTCCGCTGATTTCAGATGACACTCCCAAAGTTGCTTGAGACTGGTGCTATTATTGAAAAGAAGGACCTCAACGTGGCAACTCGGTATTGCTTTGGTTTCATCAGTAGTACGATCATGCCATCCCAAAATGAATCTATTCTATGACATGCCTAAATAGCCTGTCTAGGTTGCATTATGATAAAACTCAGCTAAATTTAGGGATGATCATTGCTTCAGAGATTCTCATGCGTGCAAAACAGCATCATACCTCAATTCCCTTCCCGATATTGATCGCCAAGTTGTGCAGATGAGCTCGGGTACCTAGAGATGCTAAGAAGGATGTGGAAGTAATTACCACATCCTCCACTGATATAAAGAGGATCGAAGCTAAATATCTTAAGGATTAGGCAGAGAAAATACAAAAAGTAACCCCGATGGACATTCCTCCGGTTGTGGTCTCAAACTCCATACCTGCAGAGGCATCTTTGCCTACTTCGGTCCCTAGGCCTTCATGTACATCTACTACCACTATTACTCCTTCTGATATTCCAGGTGCTTCTGCTACTGCGCTGCTTCCTAGATCGGCTGTTGTCGTTGTCTCTCGGACTCCGATCACTCATGTATCATTACTCCAAATGGGACAGCTCGCCCATTCTGCTGATTGTCGGGCTGCCAGACTAGAAACCTCCATTCCAGACATGATTCAGACTGCCCTGGCTGATGCTGTGACACAACTGAGAACTACCATTAATGTCCTCGAGGCTAGAATAACGGTGTGTGAGCATGACCAAGGAGCCATAGGAGAGGTGACAGCCTTAAAGGCCGCTATAGCTGTGTTGCGTGAGGATGTAGATCAATTGAAATTCACCGATATGTCCATGGTTTTTGGAACAGTAGAGATTCCAGATGTACCAGAGATGCCTCCGACTACCACCAGACATGAGGATAGAATGGAGTAGACAACCGCTCCTGAGTCAGAGGAAAAGACTGATAAGGAGATGCTTGAGGAGACTGAGAGAGTTGCAGATGAGGACCTGACTCACAATGAAGCAGCCATGGTAGATGTGGCTGTATATGCTTCCCTAGAAAATACACCTTTTGATGTCTCTGGTGGAGCTGGCTCTTCTGAGGTGACCCCGGGCACTGATGCCCAAGTACAGACTGCTACACCGGGCACTGAGGCCCAGACATATGGAGAGACTGCATAGACATGATCCCCTCTTTACCTCTCTTTATGTCTTTCTTTATTTTAAATTTTGGATAATCTTATTTGCATTTGAGGACAAATGTTTTTAATTGTGGTGGGGTGAGGCCCACCTTTGTGTGCTATATTCTTGTTTTGTTCATATATTGGGTTGTGAGCTATAGTGTTGACACTGCTTTTAGCGGATGTTTGAGCATGTGGCTCCTTTTGTTTTAATTGTAAATGATTTTGACCCTTCCAAAAAATTTTTGCCAAATTTTTGCCACCTCTTGTAGGTACAGTGGATGTTCTTTAGCAAATTTGAGTTTTGGTTTTGATCAATATCGATGACTCAAATAGTGCTCATAATCGAACGAACATGAATGTGCGGCTACGATTAGACCAAGTGAAGTGACATAGTCAATATGTGAACTCTTTGCATCTCGTTATGACTAGCAAATTATCTAATTGATTCTCTCGTGATGATCGTTGCACACTAGCAAAAGTGTGGAGTCTTGTTTGACTCTAGTGTCAATGCCTTGTGTGATGAGCTTACTGTGAACCATGCATGATAACACCTAGAATTTGCCCCGTTGGTCCAGTCGACTAAGTAAGGCTATCTCTTGATATGATCTTAGGCAACTCCGAAGAGTGTGAGCCAATTTGACATATACCACTTTTGTGGCCTACTTTGTGAGTGTGTGTAAACCTCTTTTGAACACCCCTTAAGCCTTACCCTTATTTGGAAGAAATTTAATGAAAACATGACCTCTCTTAATCCACTACCTATAATCCTCTTGATTTGTGGTTGATTAAATAGCCAACTTAGGCTAAAATCCTAAGTTGGGGTGTGGTGAAAAGAAAAGGGCAAGTTAAGAAGTGCAAGGAAAGTCTCCTTTAACTCATGGTGTTGAGAAAAATTGAACCCCAAAGAAAAGAATGAAAAAAGAAAAAGTCAGAGAATAAAGTACAAAGGAATGGGGTTCCAAACAATCCATGGAGAGTGAATAATGGGATGACTTATGAGCACTAAATAAAATGATGGAAAAAGAGGAAAATGAGTGTTGTGAGCACCACATTTCACGAGGATGAAAGTCACTGAGCCTAAATGACCATACCTTTGCACTCAGCCCCATTACAAGCCTTGAAAAACTCTTTTTGATCTTGAGTGAGCTGAAACAATTGTTGATTGGAAAAAACGAGCGAACCTATGGGTGAAAGCATGCATTGTGTTCTTCTTTGTGAGAGTGAGCGTTGAATTTAATTCCAGAACTTTAAATGATTAAACCATTATGTGTGAATATGGAATCATTCTTTGTGTGAGGGCATTTGAATACCTTAGTTGAGCTTGAACTTGCATCTGAAGCAAGTATTGTGAGATTGATAATCTTTGATAATGGCATGTCACAACTTTAGTCGTTGAGTATACAATTGATCCTTGCATGAGTAAGTTGAGTCTTGCTATGTACATTCATGATTGAGTCTTGTGTAGCACTGTTTGAGACATCATTCTTGAACTGCCGAACTTGAGTTTTACTTGAAGACAAGCAAAATTTTAAGTTGGGGGTGTTGATGAGTCCACAATGAGGACTAATTTAGGGCTATATTTCAATTGAATTAGTGTCCTCATATGCATATTTTGTCTCAATATCTGATGTAAATCCTTAAGTTTCACGTATTTTGACTTGAGAGACAACGCAAGGACGCTATCGAGCAAGACAGAACAAAGCGGCTAAAAGAAGGAAGAAAAGACGGCTTGAAGATCAACTTATCCATTAGGCGAGTTGCCGAAAGGCCTTAAATGTAGCCGAATGTTCCAGTGTGCTGAGCTCTGAAGGAAAAGATCAAGTCTGCGAGGAAAGAGAGTAGTCGGTGCATCGCCGAGCAGTTCCGCAAAGTAGTTCTCTGTCGTCCAATGAATCAAAATGTGAAGATGCTGAAGCCAAAAGCGAAAAGGCGATGAACCAGACCAAATGGCGGATCGCTGAGTGTATCGGCGAACCCAACTAACTGCGCCGAGTGATCCTTCGCAACACAAAATTTCGAAAACTATAAATACCTATTTAATTTTGTAGCTTAGTATCAAGTTGTAGACAATTATTACTGAGACTTTGAATATGTTCAGTTTTTGAGTTCTTAGAGCCTTGGGAGACACTGTTCTTGTGCTTGAAGGTTTTGAACTCCAAGAAATTGGAAGTGGGTCTCGAAGAATCTTCATCCTTGACCTGTTGAAAGACTTTATTTATCATACCCACTTGATGGAAACACTTGTTGGTATCGATTTCTATCTCTTTTTCATGTCTAGCTAAAACCCCAACTCTTGGGGTGTGATAGTGTGAATATGGGTTAAATTTACTATTGGGTGTTGCTTATAGTTGGTCTATTCGCTATTTAAATGTGATTTCGTTTAGTAGTTGTGTTTGAACTTAATGAGATTGTAGTTGCAAATACGATTTAACCTTAGTGTTTTTGGCTTGCTCGAGAGAGAGGTTTTAAAATTGACTACTAAATCGATAGCCAGTGGTTATTGGGTCATCGTGGGTTCAGCTCGAGAGAGTGAGTCCTATGCCTTCTCTCACAGATTCAGCTCGAGAGAGTGAATGGGCTAAGGCGAAGGTTGAGCTTAAATATGGTAACTCGGTGTTCGAGAGAAACCGAGTTGATTCGGGTAATTTGCTCAAGAGAGAATTTACCCCCACTTAAGTCTAGCTTAGTTACAAATATTCAGCGATTGACTATTAATAGCATCTGTCCGATAGTGTCTTTTACCTCATATTCCTATCACATCCCAAAAATCCCATCTCCCTATCACGTTTCTATATATTTTTGCTATTTTTGTTCATTAGGTTAATACAAAACCCCCCATTGATAATTGACGCTTGCGTCAACCTTAGTTTATTATGTTTTTATTCGTTAATGTTTATAGCTATGATTGATTAGAACACAATTTTACTTTTCTATTAATTCTTGCAACCACTCCCTTGGGACTCGACCCCAACCTATTCAGTTGGTTTATATTACTGCACGTGATCGTTGACACTTGAACTGGAAGTTGTGTCAGTTGATTACGTCAAACATCAGTGCCCCCATTGTTATTTAGCTAATGGATCCATCTAAGCTAAAATTATTGTTCTACCTTAGGCAAGTAGGACACCTTTTTTCGGTGTGGGTAACACCGGGGGATCATGTATAACTCACATGGTCTCATATCGGTTAAAACTTATTCCCACGCTAAAGAACAAGAATATGAATTATGAACTATGGTTACTCAATAAGCTTTGTATATGAGTTCTCAAAGGCTTTTATGATGATGATGATTATGTTGGTCATGTTTTGATGACTTATGATCTCTAAACTCTCAAATCATGTTTAAATTGAAAAATTGCATACTTTCAAATGAAATGTCCCTTTTAGCATGTTTTCAATATTTTTATGCATGGCTATCATACTTAGTGCATTTTTGTACTAACGCCTACTTTTCCTACATTTTCCCCAAGTGTAGGGTTCAGTTCTCAAGGTGATCATTGTAGTGGCTAAAGCTTGAACTTGCTTATCCTCCTAGCTTGTTGATGAATCCTCCTGGTTCGAAGGCGATTATTTTTCATGTTGTAGTTTCGTTTCTTGTATCTCTATTTTGAACAATGTTGTATAGGCTAGGCCCCTTTTTAATTTAAGATATTGTAATAAATGGCTATGTTGAGACTTAGAGTCTAGACTTCCGCTTTTCTTTTATGAAAATTTTTAGACTTGAGATGCATTTTTACTCTTATTTTTCTATGGCTTATGTTGTGATATGCTAAGTGGCTTGTATGGAGTCCTTAAGGGTTCTATACGCCATGTTACATCTAGGGTGTACCTCTGGGTCATGACAAACTTGGTAAACAAAGCACAAGGTTAAGAATGATTCTAGGATGATGTCCCATAAGTCACGTCTAGTAGAGTCTTGATCATGAGTATGAGGCGCGCCACATTTATGAATAAAAGGCTATAAGATGTTTAGGAAATCCTTTATTACTCTTAAGTCGTTCGATAGAGTTTAACTGTATAAGGTCTTTCTCCTAATCCTTATTCATTGGTCTATAGGATATGACTACCCGAAGGGCATTCACAAGAAGGATTAAGGAAGATAATGTGAATCAAAGAGCTCCTCCTCAAGCTCCCCAAGCTTCGGTTGATCCTCTAATCGATAATGTTACTTATGCGGAGTTTAGGGTGACTATTCAAGTTTTGGTTCAAGCCGTGACGGCTCAAGCCAATAGAGAGGTGATTTCTCCCATGAACCCTAATGTGAATTCCGCGGCTTCAAGAGTGAGGGACTTTGCTAGGATGAACCCTCTGGAATTTTATGTCTCTAAAGTGGAGGAGGATCCTAAAGAATTTATAAACGATGATTATAAGGTACTTGCTATCATAGGGGTGACTTTGGTAGAAAAGACGGAATTAGCCGCTTACCAATTGAAAGATGCTGCCCAAATGTGGTATGATCAATGGAAGGAAGGTAGGCCAGTAGGAGCGGGTCTCGTTGAGTGGGAAGTGTTTAATTTGGCATTTCTTGATAGGTTTTTTCCCCTTGAGTTGAGGGAAGCTAAGATGCAAGAGTTCATCAACCTTCGTCAACGGAGTATGAGTGTGAAGGAATATGCCCTAAAGTTCATCCAACTATCCAAGTATGCTCCAACTATAATGGCAGATTTTAGGGCTAAGATGAATAAGTTTGTGATGGGAGTGTCCGATATGGTAGAAAAATAATGTCGTATGGCTATGCTTATCCATGTCATTGATATCTCATGTCTTATGGTACACGCCCAAAAAAATTGAAGAGTCAAAGCTCATGGAAAATAATAGAGAGGTGAAAAGAGCTAGGACCGGTGATGGGAACTTCTCCAATGCTAGGTCCGATGGACAAGGTTGACCAAGGTTTAGACAAAGTTTTTCCAACCAAGGTTCATCTAGCGCTCCTCCAAAGGTATACAAGGATAGGGTGTCCAAACCTAAACCTCAAGGAGGTGCTGGTAGTGGTTTGTATGCAACTAGGTCTACTTGTTTGAAGTGTGGGAAGTAGCATGATTGTAAGTGCCTAGACGACACAAATGGTTGCTTTGGTTGTGGAAAGAGTGGGCGCAAAAAGAGGGATTGCCCGGTGCTTATGGCTAATGGAAGAGAGGACAAGCAAGATCCTCCTAGTGGTTCAAACTACAATGCTCCCGAACAAAACCACTTCTATGCTCTCCAAAACTGAGGTGAACAAGAGAATTCTCTGGATGTGGTCACCGGTATGCTAAAAGTTTTCCATATAGATGTGTATGCTTTGTTAGACCCCGATTCTACTTTGTCTTTTGTGAAGCTATATGTGGCAATGAGATCTGGTATGCTCCCCGATGTGTTGTTAGAACCTTTTTCTGTCTCTACTCCTGTTGGTGATTCTGTGGTGGCTAAGAAGGTTTATAGAAGATGATCCATTCCCCTACCCCATAATGTTACTCTTGTTGATTTTTTAGAGCTAGACATGTTAGATTTAGATATTATACTTGGTATGGATTGGTTGCACTCTTTCTATGCGACAGTTGAATGTAGAACTCCAGTAGTCAAATTTTAGTTCCTGAATTAGCCTATCCTTGAGTGGAAGGTGGGAAATTGTATGCCTAAGGGTTAGCTTGGCTCATGTTTAAAGGGTAGGAAGATAATCTCCCAGGGTTGAATTTGCCATCTTGTTAAGGTGAGGGATGTTGATTCTGAAACCCCTACTCTTGAGTTGGTCCCTATTGTAAATGAGTTTCTGGAAGTGTTCCCAGATGATTTACCCGGTATTCCTCCTGAGCGGGAAATAGACTTTGGTATTGACCTTCTCCTAGATATGCAACCTATCTCAATTCATCCTTATAGAATGGCCCCGACTGAGTTAAAAGAATTGAAAGAACAGTTAAAGGATTTGTTGGATAAGGGCTTCATCCGACTGAGTATCTCACCATGGGGTGCTCTGGTGTTGTTTGTTAGGAAGAAAGATTGGTCTCTCCGTATGTGCATCGATTATAGTCAGTTTAACAAAGTGATCATTAAGAATAAGTATCCTCTTCCAAGGATAGATGATTTGTTTGATCAAATGCAAGGGGAAAGTTATTTATTGAAATTTGACCTTAGGTTGGGTTATCACCAATTAGGGGTAATAGGTGAAGATATTCCAAACACAACTTTTAGAACCCGATATGGTCATTATGAGTTTTCGGTTAATTTTATTTGGGTTGACTAATGTTGTGGCGGCATTTATGGACTTAATGAATAAGGTGTTTAGACAATACCTTGATATGTTTGTAATTGTGTTCATTGATGATATTTTGATCTATTTGAGGAGTGAGAATGAGCATGTTGACCATTTAAGAATTGTATTGCAAGTTCTTAAGGACCATTCACTTTTCACAAAGTTTAGCAAGTGTGAATTTTGGTTAAGGTCGGTAGTATTCCTTGGCCACATTGTATCAAGTAGTGGCATTGAGGTGTATATGAAGAAGACGGATGCGTTCCAGAGTTGGCGAAGACCCCTAACTCCTTCGGACATCGAAAGCTTTTTGGGTTTGTCCGGTAATTATAGAAAGTTTGTTGAGGGATTTTCTTCCATTGCCTCTCCGATGAAGGCTTTGACTCAAAAGAAGGCTAAGTTCATTTGGTCGGAAGCTTGTGAGAAAATTTTACAAGAGTTGAAAGATAGACTTTACTTCTGCTCCAGTGTTGACATTACCGGAAGGTAGTTATGGCTTTGTGGTGTATTGTGATGCCTCTAAAGTTGGGTTAAGATATGTGCTTATGCAAAATGGTAAGGTGATTGCCTATGCTTCAAGACAACTTAAAGTCCATGAGAAGAATTATACTACCCATGTCCTTGAGTTAGCGGCGGTTGTTTTTACCTTAATTATATGGAGGCATTATCTATATGGGGTTCATGTTGATGTGTTTACCGATCACAAGAGCTTACAATATGTGTTTAATCAAAATCAAAAGGACTTGAATCGTTGCCAAAGGAGGTGGCTTGAATTATTGAAAGACTATGACATGAGTGCTCTTTATCACCCCGGCAAGGCCTATGTGGTAGCGGATGCTCTTAATAGATTGTCTATGGGAAGTCTTGTTCATGTAGATGATGATAGGAAATAGTTGGTTCGAGATGTTCATAGGTTGGCCCAGTTAGGTGATCAATTAGTGGATTCCACCAAGGGTGGGGTCATGGTTCACAATGGGTCGAATCGTCTGTTGTCGCGAATGTGAAATCTAAGCAAGGTCTTGATCTTATATTGGTTGAATAAAAGAGGCAATACTTAAGAAATCCGTTGAGGCTTTCTCCCAAGAGGGATATGGTGTACTTACATACCAAGGTTGTTTATATGTTCCTAATGTTGATGACTTGAGAGAGCTAATATTGTCGGAAGCTCATAGTTCTCAGTATTCTATTCACCCGGGAGCCACCAAGATGTACTGTGACTTGCGGGAAGTATATTGGTGGAATGAGATGAAGAAATATATCGTAGAGTTTGTGGTTAAGTTTCCTAATTGTCAACAAGTTAAGGTCGAGTATCAAAGTCTGGGAGGCTTATCCCAAGATATAGGTATCCCCACTTGGAAGTGGGAAGAGATAAATATGGACTTTATTGTGGGTTTGCCCCGTACCCGGAGACAATATGACTCCATTTGGGTTATTGTAGATCGCATGACAAAATCGGCTCACTTTATTCCCGTCAAGGTTTCCTATTCGGTGGAGGACTATGCCAAGTCGTACATAAGACAAATGGTGAAGCTGTATGGAGTTCATTTATCCATTATTTCCGATCATGGCCCTCAATTCACTTCTCACTTTTGGTGGTTTTTTCAAAAGGGCCTAGGAACCAAGGTTAAGTTTAGCTCGAATATTCATCCCCAAACCGATGGGAAAGCGGAGCGCACCATCCATACTTTGGAAGATATGTTATGGGCTTGTGCGATTGAATTTAGGGCAATTGAGATGACCACTATCCATTGGTAGAGTTTACCCACAATAATAGCTATCACTCAAGTACTGGTATGGCTCCATTTGAGGCTTTGTATGGTAGGAGGTGTAGATCTCTCATAGGTTGGTTCGAGGTGGGGGAAATGTCTTTGATAGGCCCCGAATTTGTTTTAGAGGCCATTGAGAAAATCTGACTTATTAGAGATAGATTGAGAACGGCGCAAAGCCGACAAAAGTCTTATGCCGACGTGAGGAGGAGGGATCTAGAATTTGAGGTTAACTATTGGGTCTATTTAAAAATCTCACCAATGAAGGGTGTGATGTAATTTGGCAAGAAGGGGAAACTTAGTCCCCGGTATGTGGACCCATACCAAATTTTGAGGCGTATTAACAAGGTTGCCTATGAGTTAGATTTTCCAAGTGAGTTTGTTTCAGTGCTGTCACGACTCGAGAGCACCCCCTAGTCATAACACGGCGTACTAGACCCCGAAGGGGTCTAATACAAAACTCTTAGCATTCATAACATTCGATACATAGAAATAGTTTGGAATTTAAAACTTTTCTTTAATAAATCCAGCATCAAAAGAAATTTATAAAGCAGCGGAATACTAAGTTTCACATGGCCATCTTAGACAAACTTTACAAGATAGGGTCACGACCCTTTACAATCGAAGTATTAACAAAGTCTCAAAATAATAAAGAACTCGAAACAATAAAAGTCTTTGTCCTCGACATATGAGGACATACAAAAAGAGGTCTTGAGAGAACTCTAATCCCAAGCTTCATTAGAGAATTCAATCACTTGCTGGAACCTACACTTGTAGTAAAAATAAGACAATATGGGTTAGCACACAAAAATGTACTAAGTGTGATGACTATGCAAAAATATTCTTTAAAAGGGACATTTTGTTGTAAAGTCATGCTAGTATGCCATATTTGATAAAACTTGATGAATATGATAATAGGTCTACCGCTTCAAAGTTTAACATACACACACAAGGAAAGGCCACAACCATTAGGTCTACCAACCCAAGGTGTTACATTCACATTAGCGCCTAGACTCCTCATGAAATGCCACTAACATTAAGTCTACCAATCCAAGGTTTAGCCTAGATACTTCCTTAGACATTTATAGAAATGCTACCAACAATAGGTCTACCAATTCTAGACATTCATTCATTCATTTATGAAAGGCTACCAACAATATGTCTACTAATCAAAGACATTAAGACATTAAGTCAAGACACACTCATTATTCAAGAGAAGGATGCCTAAGCCTACCAAGTCAAGAGATTACATTCAACATACTTTCCATTAGTCTAGAAGACGGCACCTAATTCAACCAATTCAAGATACTTCAGTCATGATCAATTCATCAATACAAGAAATGATGCATTAGCCTACCAATTCAATATATCACAGTCATCATTATAGGACACTTCACATTCCATCATCTTCATTCATAAGTGTTTAGTGAGAATATGCTTTCAATCACAATATATTTACATTCTATACAAGATCATCATTCTATCGTTGAAATCACATGTAAATCCTTCACATTATACATTCACTTATACAACATTATGATAATACTTCAATTCGTCACAATATGCCTTCAAGGCCGTGATCACAATGTACATAGTAAGTAAACACCTCCACATTTCTAGTGGATCAACAATTCAAGCACAATTCTACTACATCAAGTAATTAGGTCAAACCTGTCCTTTCAAGGGTATGATCACAAATCCTCAATTCAGCAACAATTCACCATAATTAGGCATAGATGATGATACAATTTAATAATCCAAATCAATCTAAGCATAAATCCACCATCATTCATTCATAATCAACAAACCCACTTAATTTAGGAATTGAGAGAAATCATGGGTTCATAGAGTAAAATCATCTTAAATCATCAATTCAACATCAATATAATCATAGTTTATCATTTGGAAACATTTGATGCAAGAACCCATAAGATTGAGTGAAACTTAGGGTTTTTGTGAAACTTTAAAACATTGAAATCTTCTTTGAAATTGACCCTAGGGTGAAAAATAACCCTGGATAAAGGATCAGTAATGCTTATACTTGAAGAATCCCACAAAATTGAAGAATAAACACCTAGAAATCCCCAACCCTAGCTTGATCTTGACCTTGATCTCCAATGGAGTTTTTAGAGAGAACTTTTAGGAGGGAAGGGTTTTGATTTGAGAGATGAATTCTAAATTAGTGTTTAATTTTTTAATGTTATTAAAATACCTAAAAATACTTAAAATAACCGTCCACACATTAATTGGGACTTGGGGTGAATTTACCAACTCACCTCTAAGTTGGTCGTGTCTTGACAGCATTGCAGGTGCCAATCGACGGCTCCCCATCCACGGACTGTGGATGGGTTGATGCCTTGTACTGGTGGTCTGTCGTTTGGATCAGAGGCTGTTCATTTGGGGACCCTGACCTATGTAGGCCATCCACGGGGCATAGATGGACCTATGTGGCGTGGACCCCTTCGGTAGGTCACCCCATTTTGGGCAGTCCCATGGTTTCCTTGGGGTCTTGGGGTCTAGACTTAGGGTCCTCCTTAAGGACCCTTAGGGTGGTCCTTGGGGAGTCGTACCTTGATGCCTAACCCCTAAACACCTCAACCATGGCTCGGGACAACATGAAACACCATCAAAACACAAGACGAACACAAAGGCACACACGCTAGGCTCTAGTTTCACTAGTACATTTTTAGGGTCGTTATATTATCCTCCACTTAGGAATATTAGTCCTCCAATGAGACTTTAAACACATTAAGGGGTAACGACTCAAGACTAGGAGCCCACAATCATGCAAGCAACATCAATATAAATGCACATAACTAGAAGGAAACATCGACTCCACATCAATAAGCTTAAAACACAACAAGAAGGTAGGAACTACATCTACAAAGTCATTATGCATTAAAACTGTAACGACCCAAAACAAAAAAAAAACAGTTTTTAGTTTTAAGTTAGGAGTGAGGGTCAACTTTAAATGGTCATATCTTTTAGCTCAAAATGAATTAGGTGGACCATTACCTATCCAATTAAAGGTATATGAGTCCTCTTTCCAACGCCACTGAGTTTGCCCTTTTCCGATCTCGGAGTAAAAAGTTATGCCCAAAATAGTGAAGCACTGTCAGCAAGGACGAGCTTAGACGGGAGTTTAGTGGAAACTTTTAAGTGGGTCCTTATTTCTTTTCCTAAGTTGAGCCCCTTTTATTATATGCCTTTCCTAGCAATTATAAAACCCTTCTAGACCAAATTCTTCCATTTTAAGTCACTCCAATTAGAATTAAAAAGAACTCACCTCCTCTCAAATACTTTTCTCTCTACAATCCTCCATTTTAAGAAGGTCAAGAACTTGGAGCTAGGGCTTGGATTGAAGGTGGTTTCTTCATCAATTTTCTTGGGGAATCTTAACAAAGGTATGGTGACCCTTGATCCTTGATTATCTTTCCTTCAAGGAGTCCATTCAAAAGGGTTTCAAAAGTCTTCAAAGAACAAAACTTCTATTTTCTATTCTAGGTATGGGTTCATGGGTAAAATGTTTTCAAAGTCATTATATTGGTGAATTGAAGTTCTATTTATGATTTTAAGATGATTTTTATATGAAACTTCTTCAAGAACCCATGTTTTCATTAAAAGCCTAGAATTTGCTAATGAAGTGGGTTTAATGCCTATGATTTAATGTTGATGAAATTGTGTTTAGATTGGATTGTATTGTTGATTTATATGGTTTTCTATACCTATTTATGATGAATTGTTGG
>NC_064292.1:20575465-20615408 GCF_019186545.1 Solanum stenotomum
GAGATACAAAAAATGAAAAGTCAGCAGCATGACGGTAAACATGCGGAGCTAAGTCTATCGGAAGACTTAAAAACTCCAGAGCTAGAAGGTGACGATGGGAAACACCGAAAAACCCAAACTAACAATTTGTTACATGCAGCTACAGGTAGCACATCATCTACAAAAGAAGAAAAAAGATATGTTAATACAAATATGAACAAGATATTTGAGAAACCATTTGTATCAAGAAATCAAAACCCCTTATTTGTACCACCACAAGTAAATACCTACAAAGATAGCTTAGGACAGGACAAGAAAATCTATAATCATATAACCAGAGCCTATATAGAAAACATCCACAAAATACAAACCTTTTTAAACAAAAACCCCATATCTAAAACTACCCAAAATCCACACGAAGATTATATTACCCAAACTCTACAAGGATACAATAAACTAATTGCTTTACCTAAGACAAATGCAAATCTAGTGGCAACTTGCTATAACTATCGATTATTGAACACAGTATATACCCAGACAGGAGATGAAATAGCTACGATGCCGGAGCTACACAAAGCATTCATGCACTACAAAGGAATAACTAAGGGAACCCTTTTCTATATAAGATTCTATTCAGCACCAGCTGAGATAATTTATGATGAAATTAAGCCAATTATACAAGTTATAAAAATTGGATTAACTAGAGAAATGATCATACCAAAAAAGATAGAAGAACAGGACGAAATACAAAAAGTGGAGATACCAGCATTCTATGCAGGAAAACGAATTATTGGAATAGCTACTATCTTAAATGAGTTAACATCTAATTGTTTAAACGAAAATTCAATATGGAGTTATTATTCAAGAGAGAAAACAATGATATATTCAAATTGTCGAGAAATTAGAGCAGCAGATATGGAAGAACTCAGGCAATGGGCACTAAGTCTACTAAAACCTGAGCAACAACCAACTACAAGAGCTATAAGAAAGAACTTTATCTCATCGGAAATAATGACAAGATATTGTAAAACTATCGGACACAAATATCCGGATCATCAATGTTCTAAATGCCAAGGAAAAGATAATGTAATCCCAGACGTACAGCTGGAGTAGGAACAACAAAAGCTGACAAGATAAAGAAAAAGCTAAAGAAAGGATAGAAATCAGCAAAGGAGGAAAAGTTGTTTGTCCTAATAGGAAAAGCTAGTGGAAAGAAAAGTTAGTGGGAATACATATGTAACGTGTGTACATTACTAGAAGTTAGTGGAACTTTATGTAAAGTAGTAGTAGCTATAGTTAGATGTAAAGTAATCATAGTATAGAAAAGTAACTATAGTAAAGTTACTTATTTTTGTATAAATAGATAGCCATTATGGCATAAATAGGCAAGAGTTTCTACACGGAAAACAAGCCTCTTTGTACTACAAAAATATTCTCAATAAAAATATATCAGTTTCAAAGCTAAGCTATGGATCAAAATAATCCAGATATCACACAGGTACATATATTTATGATTATGCATAGCTAAGATCTATTAATTCCTGAATATCATAGCATAATTAAATAAGTTTATATTAGTTATTGTATACTAGAATTATTTGAGCATGTTTTTTAGTTTGTTAACATAGGGAAAAAAGGAAAAACTTCTAGACTATGCCGTCCTAAGGTTGAAACCATAGGCGAGGAAGCCATGAGGGGAGTAAACAAAGTTGAAGGCGCTGTTAGGAAGTAATTACCTTTGAAAGTACGATGTTAACAGTGACAGGAAAACATGTTAAAATAATCTAGTTTATAGTAATCTAATATAGATCATTTGTTATGCATATGGTATGAGGGAATTATAGTTAAACAATCATGAATATCATTTTACATGATGAAATGATATTAAATTATAAAATACTAATCTTGTATGTATTAAGAAACATAGAAATTATAGAATTAAAACAAATAATATGGCAGCAAATATTCGAAGAAGAAGAAGAAGAATTAATGAATCAACTATGGTATGAAGATGAAATTCCAGAATTTAAGTTAAGTGATTTAGAAATTCAATATTCAGATTAATGATAAATCAAGAATACTTAGAATATTGGCAACAAACTATAATAGATATTACTTTATTAAGTAATTTAATAAAAGAAAACATAGAAGCATTTCAACAAACTCACGACATACAATACATATAGTATATATTAGAAAACATAAAAGAAATTATAAGATTAATACCCCTAGAAAAGATGTATTATGAAAAAATTAATTCATAATATATTTATGTGTCCCTCCCGAAAGGGAGATAGATCTTAGTATAGACCTCCTTCCCGATACTCAACCTATTTCTATCCCCCCTTACCGTATGGCCCCGGCGGAGTTGAAAGAGTTGAAAGAGCAATTAAAAGATTTGTTAGAGAAGGGGTTTATTAGACCTAGTCATTCTCCCTGGGGTGCTCCGATTTTGTTTGTGAAGAAGAAAGATGGGTCTCTTAGAATGTGTATTGATTATCGACAACTTAATAGGGTCACCGTCAAGAATAGGTATCCTCTTCCAAGGATTGACGATTTATTTGACCAATTGCATGGGGCTAGTCACTTCTCTAAGATCGATCTTCGGTCAGGGTATCATCAAGTGAAGGTGAGGGAGTGTGATATTCTCAAGACGGCCTTTCGTACTAGGTATGGGCACTATGAGTTTGTGGTGATGTCTTTCGGGTTGACTAATGCTCCGGCTCTCTTTATGGATTTGATGAATAGGGTTTTCAAACCCTACCTTGATTCTTTTGTGGTGGTGTTTATAGATGACATCTTGATCTATTCTCGGGGTGAGGAAGAGCACAAGGGTCACTTGAGGGTTGTACTCCAAAGATTGAGGGAAGAGAAGTTGTACGCTAAATATGAAAAGTGTGAGTTTTGGTTGAAGGAAGTTGCTTTCCTAGGCCATGTGGTGTCGGGGGATGGTATTAAGGTGGATCCTAAGAAGACCGATGTTATTAGGAATTGGCCTAGACCTTTGACCCCGTCGGATATAAGGAGTTTCTTGGGTTTAGCGGGTTATTATAGGAGATTTGTGGAAGGGTTTTCTTCTCTTGCTTCTCCTATGACTAAGTTGACTCAAAAGAAGGCTAAATTTGTGTGGTCGGATGAGTGTGAGGAAAGCTTCCAAACTTTGAAAGAAAGGCTTGTGTCCGCTCCTATTTTGTCACTTCCGGATGGGTTAGAAGGTTTTGTTGTTTATTGTGATGCTTCCCGTATTGGTTTGGGTTGTGTGTTGATGCAAAGTGGTAAGGTTATAGCCTATGCTTCTAGGCAACTTAAGGTTCATGAAAAAAATTACCCAACCCATGATCTTGAATTGGCCGCCGTGGTTTTTGCTTTAAAGATTTGGCGTCATTATTTGTATGGGGTGCATGTTGATATCTTCACCGACCATAAGAATCTCCAATATGTGTTCACGCAAAAAGATCTTAACTTGAGACAAAGGAGGTGGTTAGAATTCCTTAAGGATTATGATATGAGTGTTCACTATCATCCGGGGAAAGCTAATGTGGTGGCGGATGCATTGAGTAGAGTGTCCATGGGTAGCTTGGCTCATGTGGAGGAAGGTAGTAAAGAGTTGGCTAAGGAGGTCCATCGGTTGGCCAAATTGGGAGTTAGGTTAGAAGGGGTGGATAGTGGAGGAGTAGTTGTTGTTGATGGTTCAAGGTCTTCCTTGGTTGATGAGGTGATAGTCAAGCAAGATCTTGATCCTTCTTTGGTAGAATTAAAGGCTTCGGTGAGTAGTGGTAAGGTGGAGGTTTTCTCCCAAGGGGGAGATGGTGCCCTTAGGTACCAAGGTAGATTATGTGTTCCTTGTGTGGATGGTGTGAGGGAAAGAATCCTTGATGAGGCTCATAATTCTTTTTATTCTATTCATCCGGGGTCAACAAAGATGTATAGAGACTTGAGGGATGTGTATTGGTGGGGCGGTATGAAGAAGGACATTGCAAAATTTGTTTCGGGTTGCCATAGTTGTCAACAAGTCAAGGCCGAACATCAAAGGCCGGGTGGCCTAACTCAAGACATTGAGATACCTACTTGGAAGTGGGAAGAAATCAACATGGATTTTGTAGTGGGCTTACCCAAGGCTAGAAGAGGCTTTGATTCGGTTTGGGTGGTGGTTGATCGGATGACAAAGTCGGCTCATTTCCTACCGGTTAAAACTACTTACGGGGCTGAAGAGTATGCCAAGTTGTACATTCATGAATTGGTAAGGTTGCATGGGATTCCTTTGTCTATCATCTCGGATCGTGGTGCCCAATTCACTTCTCACTTTTGGAAGTCATTCCAAAGGGGTCTTGGTACAAAGGTAAAGCTTAGCACGGCCTTCCACCCTCAAACGGATGGCCAAGCCGAAAGAACAATTCAAACCTTGGAGGATATGCTTAGAGCTTGTGTATTGGAGTTGAAAGGTAGTTGGGATGATCATCTTCCTTTGATTGAATTTGCATACAACAATAGTTATCATTCTAGTATCGGTATGGCTCCTTTTGAGGCACTTTATGGTAGACGGTGTAGGTCACCGGTTGGGTGGTTTGAAGTTGGAGAGGTGGCCTTGTTGGGTCCGGATCTGGTCATGGATGCTCTTGAGAAGGTAAGGATGATTAGGGAGAGGTTGAAAACAGCCCAAAGTCGTCAAAAGTCTTATGCCGATGTGAGGAGACGGGATCTTGAATTCAAAGTGGGTGATTGGGTTTATTTGAAAGTTTCTCCAATGAAAGGTGTGGTTCGTTTTGGTAAGAAGGGGAAATTAAGTCCTAGGTATGTCGGTCCTTATGAGATAATAAGAAGGGTTGGTAAAGTAGCCTATGAGTTGGGGTTGCCCAAGGAGATGGAATTAGTTCATCCGGTATTCCATGTATCGATGTTGAGGAAATGTGTTGGTGATCCTAACGCTATTGTACCTCTTGAGGTTGTGGGTGTTGTAGAAGATAATTTGACGTATGAAGAAGTCCCGGTTCAGATCTTAGATAGACAAGTTAAAAGGTTGAGGAACAAAGAAGTGGCGTCCGTTAAGGTGCTTTGGAGAAATCAACAAGTGGAGAGTGCTACTTGGGAGGCCGAAGCGGACATGCAAAGACGTTATCCTTATCTATTCAACTCCACTCAAGCCTAAGGTATTAAATCAAGTCCTTTGTACTCCATTGAGTCTTACATTTCAGCCCCTGAATCATTAATGTGCATATATGTTTAAATTGATGAGTTATGGATGCTTTACACTAAGTTTTGAAATCTTGAAGTGATGTTTAAATAAAATTTTTGCATTCATGTTGGGGCTGATATGTTCTTACTAAGTCTTGCCTTGTACGTCTCTTCCACATTCGGGGACGAATGTTCCCAAGGGGGAGATATTGAAATGACCCAAAAGGTTCTTAAAAATGTGCTTCGGAAGTTACCGGAAACTTGTTTAGCTATATCAAAAAAAATCCGTTTCGTTTTTCGAAAATCCGACTTCATATTCTTGTTTAGGGGGTCAAATTGAGTGGGAAATGGGTCTAACCCAAATTTTAGAGCAACCGTATCAAAATCCGAAATTTCCAAGTGAAGCCTTTTTCGAGGGTCTACTTTGGAGGGTCATATCTCCTAGCACACAAATAATTGGGTGGCCCATAACATATCCATGGAAAGCCCTTTGAGTTAGCTACCTAACGCACTTCGTTTCACCTCATTCGGAGTTCGGACGAAGAAGTTATGCCCATTTTCGTAAAATCTGTCCGGCAGGAAATGCAATTTCCAGTGAGCGTTTTTACTGTTCACCCGCCTCATTTTTTTTTCTAAGTGTTGGACCATTTTTCCAAAGGGCATATGTTATTTCCTATATACCATTAGTTCAATTCCCATCTCTAAAACATTTCCCAAAACACCTCTCCCATACTTAGACACATTTTCTCTCAAGTTCTCTCAAGAACCCTAATCCAAAACCTTCCTCAAGATTGAAGAGACTCTTGCTCCAAGTTCCAAGCTTCCATTGAAGACACTCTCAAGACCTTCATAAGAACTCAAGGTATGTGGTGTTGAACTCATGGGTCCTTCCACCCATAGTGCCTAGACTCTATTCTACTCACTAATTCATGGTTTAAGTTAAGATTCATAAATTAGTCTTGTTCTTTGTAATAATTTCCTGCACATTGAATTTTAAACATGAAAAGTGATTGTTTTGAGCATGTTGTGACTCTAGAACTTGAATCTAAATTTGGAATGGATGTGGAGATTTTCATGTGGTATTGTGGGTGTTAAAAGGTGTTGTTGTAGGTTGTTCACTGGTTTGGCTGCATAATTACTACCCTATTTTCCATGCTCTTTGATTCCATTACATGCCTTCAAGGTGTTTGACAAAATGTCCAACTATGGAGAATTGATGAATCGATGCTTTAAAGCTTGAGTTATGAGATGTATGGCAATCCAGAGATGTGTTGATGACAAACTAAGCTTGTGTATATGTTCATTCCATACGTGAGATTGCATTAGAGCCTAATGGGAATTTCCTATATAAAGTGTTGCATGACCATGCCCGGTCCGGGGGAAAAGAACCGGACAACCATGTGAGAGGTTTATATCTCACCACCTAGGATGCTTGGGGTGTGACCAACATCAACCATGTGAGAGGTTTATATCTCACCACCTAGGATGCTTGGGGTGTGACCAACATCAACCATGTGAGGGGTTTATACCTTGCCACCAGGGTGTCCGGGTGTGAACGGCATCCCCCATCCTAAGTTGGGGTTATAGATTGGTTGGATCATGCATACACATATGATATCTACTATTAGTATAGATTTACTTAAACATGTTTTGACTTCACTTTGATCATGCATCCTCATATTGTTATTCATAATGCCTATGAAACTATTTCTTGTATTTCGATTGTGTCCTTGTCTATTGTTGTGTTGCACCCCGCATACTTAGTACATTCCAAGTACTAACGCATATTTTGCCTACATGATGTCACCATGTAGGGACCGGAGCTACTCTTGATCCTTCTCTCCATTCACGTGGCTAGTACGGTGCTTATCCGAGTTTGTTGGTGAGTCCTCAATGATTCGAGGGCTATGTTATGTTTCCTACTCCTATGTTTTGAGACTTTAGCTTGCAATTGTATTTTGACTATGAGGGGAGCCGGTAGTATGTCATGGCCCCCGTCCTATCTATGTATGTAGAGGTGTGCGTTGGACAAGTATTTTGTAAATGAGCTTGACTCTTGTTCTATGATGTCATTTTGAAATGGTTTGCCCTTAGTCCCTATTTCCCGTTAATTAATGTTGATTGTACTTCCGCGACCGATGAAGTGTGATGACAAGTTTGAGAGGCTTGTTTGGGGTTCCTTCGGGTTCCTCATTCGCCATGTCACGTCTAGGCCCTAGGCTTTGGTCGTGACAGTGACGAAACCTTCCCATTACAAAAAAACCCCAAGACCTCCTCCTTCTTTCACTCAAAGGCTTAAAAAGAAAGTTGGAGATGGAAAATTTACAAAATTCATCACCATGTTGCGACAACTGTCAGTCAACATCCCATTGGTGGAAGCTCTTGAGCGGATGGCATGATATGCCAATTTCATGAAGGACTTAGTTACTAAGAAATGAGCAGAGAGTATTGATTTGACTAACCATATTCATAATTGCAGTACTATTGTTACAAGGTCTTTCTTGCAGAAGAAGAAATATCCAGCTGCTTTCACCATACCATGAACTATCAGTTTGATCAATTTTGAAAAGGCCTTCTGTGATCTAGGGGCCAACATAAACTTGATGCCACTGGCCATCTACAAGTAACTGGCTTTAGGAGTTCCAAAACACATAGCCATGAAGTTGATGATGGCAGATAGGTCAGTGAAGTGACAAGTTAGCATACTATGTGATGTGCTAGTGAAGGTGCATACGTTCATCTTTCCGGCAGACTTCGTGATCTTGGATTGCGAAGTGGATTTTGAGGTTCCCCTTATTTTGGTAAGACCATTTCTGGGCACATGACGAGCATTGATAGATGTTGAGCGAGGAGAACTAAAAATCAGATTCAACAATGAGGAGATAAAGTTTAATATTTGCAGGTCCATGAAGCAACCACATGACATGAATATTGTGTCTGTAATAGAGGTCTTTGAAGAAGAAGAAATGGGAGCAACTATTAAAGAGAGGCTGGCTATTGAGACTCTAGCTGCAGTGTTGATAAATTTTGAAGCTGACTTCAGGTTTGATTATGTAGAGATAGAAAATGCATTGCAGGGTATAGGAGCACACTCTTTTGCTCCAAAGAAGTTGGTCAGGGATCTAAAAAACAGGCCAAGTCCCCAAGCAAGCTTTTGGAGAAGGAGGTGAAATTCATTTTTGATGAGGCATGTCATAGGGCTTTTGAATGCCTGAAGGAGAAGTTAATTTTTGCCCCCGTGATCATTGGCCCAAATTGGGCAGAGCCATTTGAGGTGATATGTGATGCAAGCGTTACTGTTCTAGGAATAGTGTTGGGCCAGAACTGCAACAATATGTTTCATCCGATTTACTATGCTAGTAAGTCACTGAATAGAGCACAGCGAAACAACACAGTTACTGAACAGGAGCTGCTGGCTGTGGTGTATGCGTTTGAGAAGTTCAGAGCTTATTTGCTGGGCACTAGAGTGATAGTCCATACAGACCATACAACTCTGAGATACCTCATGGCAAAGAAAGATGCCAAACCAAGATTGAGCAGATGGGTATTAATTCTTTAGGAGTTTGATTTTATGGTGAAAGATAGGAAAGGTTGTGAGAACTAAGTGGTTGATCACTTGTCGAGGTTGGAGGCTGCAAAGAAAGAGGAACTCGAGCTCGACATAAATGATTTGTTCCTAGATGAGCAGGTGTTAGCCACTACCCTTGATCTTATTTCTTGGTTTACTGATTTTGCTAACTATCTCGTTAGCAATTTAATGCCTGATGGGCTGACATATCAACAAAGGAAGAGGTTCCTGCATGATGTGGGTAAGTATTTTTGGGATGAACCTTATTTGTATAGGGTGTGTGCTGACAGCATCATCAGGCGATGTGTTCCTGAAGCTGAGATGTTGTATATTCTGGAAGCCTATCACTCCTCTCTTTTAGGTGGTCATCATGGAGGTGCTCGGACAGCTCATAAGATAATTTAGTGTGGGTACTACTGGCCCACAATTCATTAGGATGCGATGAATGTAGTGAGGAGTTGTGATGTGTGCCAGCGACAAGGAGCCCTCTCTCAGTGACATGAGTTACCCATGACATCTATTCTAGAGGCGGAGTTGTTTGATGTGTCGGGAATTGACTTCATGAGTCCAGTTGTGAGCTCCTATGTGTAGAAGTACATTTTGGTTGCAGTGGACTATGTGTCCAAATGGTTTGAGGCCGTTGTTTTGCCTGAGAATGATGGTAAAACTGTTGTTGGTTTCCTGAAGAAGAATATCTTCTCAAGGTTCGGCACACCCAGAGCTATCTTCAGCCATTGTGGTTCCCAGTTCTACAGTAAGGTATTCATTTCTTTTCTGGCTAAATATGGAGTCAAAAAGCACAAGCTAGCAAGACCTTATCACCCACATATCAGTGGCCAAGTGGAGGTCTCCAACAGGGAAATTAAAGAAATTCTAGCTAAAACGGTGAATGGCAACAGGACAGATTAGGCACAGAAGTTAGATGATGCTCTATGGGAATATCAAACAGATTTCAAGATGCCTATTGGTATGTGTCCATATCAATTGGTGTTTGGAAAGACATGTCATTTGTCGGTTGAGCTTGATCATAAAGCACTCTGGGCTCTAAAGAAGCTGAATCTCAGTTGGAGCGAAACAACAAACCTAAGACTGGCTCAGATTAATGAGATGGATGAGTTCTATTTGAGAGCTTATGAGATGTCTGCATTGTACAAAGAGAGGACGAAGATGTATCATGAAAAGCATATTGAGAAAAGAAGCTTCACTCCTGGTGACTGTGCTACTTTTCAACTCAATACTTCGTCTGTTTCCGAGAAAATTGAGATCCAAATGGTCTAGACCTTTTAAGATCACCTAGGTGTTCCAGTCAGGTGCGATTGAGTTTGAAAATGATAATGGCGAGAGGTTCAAAGCCAATGGCCAGCAAATCAAGGCATACTTGGGTGTTCCAGAGGATATGAAGATTGTGGAGGAATGTAACCTTGATGAAGTCTGAGTAATCAAATAACCTGCGTCGGGCCGCGAAGTTAAATTGTGTGTTGCTTGGGAGGCAACCCAAGATGTAATTGTAGTAGGCATTTTCTTTTTTCCTTATTTTTCTTTATTTTTATAGAGTCATTGTGTGATGATGTGTGCATGAGAAAATGAGTTAAAAATTGTAGGACCTGGGTGCAATCTTCTTTTCACAGGCAGCTTCATGGACCGTGGTGGCCTTCACGGGCAACTTCACGGTCTGTCAATCTTAGCACCAACCTAAAGGATCAATTGGAATTTGCAAGAAAAAGGTTCACGGAAGGGTTCAGGGTCCGTCATGATTTGTACGGACCATCTAGCCTCTCATGAACCACATGTAAGTATTTTGCTTGCAAGTCAGTTTCACAGAACACTATACAGGCAGTGGTGACCTTCACAAGCACTTTCATGGTCCATCGTCCACAACCCAGTCTTACCAATACCCGACCCGGCCCACGATGGCACTAAAATTAAAAGAATTGTTTATATAATTCCTAAAGCACCAAAGGTCGGGGTTTTTCCTCATCATCTCTTCCATAATAGTTCTTAAAATTTTAAAACGATTCTCATCATCCATAAATCCTAAATTTGTCAAAGATTCCAAGCCCTAATCCTAAGTTGTCAAGAACCTTAAGTCGCACTCATTGATTCATCATTCTGCGTGAAATTTGTTTATAAACTCCAAATAAGTTATTTCATCACTTGCCATTATTAATGGTTCAAGTGTAAGATCACGAGAGGATTCACGGATCCTGGAAGCCTCCACAACCCGTGAAACCACTCGTGGACCACACTTCAATTAATTTCACACAGTAGATAGGTTCACGAGTGTCATAACGGACCGTGGTTCACTCCACAGGCTGTGAAACCGTTTGTGAACCATACATGGTCAATCCAATGTTGCACACTGATTCTGTAAGAACTCCACGAGAGGTTAAACGGACCGTGGTACCTACCACAGCCCGTGTGAGCTCTTGTACAGTTTACTTGGCTTGTAAATTTTTTATTTTTTCTTTAATTGTATTTATGTTCGTGTTTTGATTATGTGGCTCTTCCCAATTATAGATTGGGTGACACCATCCTTAATGCAAGGTGTCATGATGAAATTACACTGGGGAAGTCTGAGTACCCGATAGTGTGTCATTTTACTGAATTATGTAGTAATGAGTGTTGTGATTCTCAGGTACTATAGCGCCTGGAAGAAAGAATGCAACCAATTTTCCCCCCCTCACTGCTTCTCAATCAGAAGGTCACAATGACTCCGAGTCTAGTAGTTCTAAGGTGCAAATAAATGTTACACATGAAGATCAATCACCTCGGGCTACTAGAGCATAAACAAAGAGAGAAATTCTCTAGGACACTCTTCCCCAGTCTGAAGAGGGTGGTAGTCATTCTGGTAGCAGTGAAGAATCGGGTAGTGCATTTGATGCTGGTTTAGGTAGCCAGTCCGATAATTTGAGGGCTAATGTAGAGTCTGAAAGCGGCTCTCAGGAAGATGCAAACAACTCTCCACCTGCGGTAAATACACAAGCTGAAACTGGAGTACGAGAGAAGGCAACTACTATAGATGAGGATGTAGAGATCACAGATAATGATACCATGGTGATGTATGTGAACATCCATGAACCTGATCCTGCAAGGAGACCACAACTGATTGCCTGTTATCGCTCCATATGGATTGTTAACCGGTCCGAAGAATTGTTCAACAAGGGTATTGTGACCAAGAATGACATTTTCAAGAAGTGTGCAATCATGCTTGAGACTAGGGTGGTGGTAGCTGATATCAAGGCATTCCCCGATTGTCATGACCCGGGGGTACCACCTAGATGCGACACTGCGTACTGGGCCCCAAAGGGGTCTTATACAAGTCTCATAGCATTCATAACATAAGATACGTAGAAATAGTACGGAAGAAAAACTTTTCCTTAAATCCACAATAGAAAACATTCATCAAAACACTTGAAACAATGGAAGTCTATCGTCTTGCATGGCCATCTAAAAAATATCTTGAAACAAAGTAGGGACCCGACCCTTTACAATCGAAAAGACTACTAATGTCTATTACATGAAAGAAACGAAACGTAAGAGTTCTTGTAGTTGAATTCATCATGACATACCACTTGATAATGGAGAAACTTAGTCCAAGCCTTGAACTAGAGAAAAACAAGTCAAATACAGGAACCTACACTTGTAGTAAACATGAAATAAATATGGGTTAACACAATTAAGTACTAAGTATGATAGCCACGCAAAAACATGCTTAAAATAGGACATTTTATTGGAAAGTCATGTTTTTATCCCATTTTGATAAAACTTCATTAACATAAGTAAAAGAGGCATAATATAAAACACAACCAACATACAAGTCACTTTTTCATATTTGAACACAATAAACATCTAAGCCATTACCTTCACATTAAAGCCTTCACCTCAAGAATGTATGGATAGCGTCGCATACCACCATCCACACTAAAATACTACCTTAAGGTCACCAAAAGTGAACTTACCATTCTTCCTTTTTGCCTTTAGACCATACTCATGCATAATTAACATATAACTTTCATAAATCAAAACAACACATTCGGACCAACATCTAAGACAACTCTATGTCATATTTGTGCAATGTATGAGTAGCATCCCATACTACTACTCACACTAAGTACTTCTTTGAAGCCATCATAAACAAGGACCTTCATATACAATAAGTCATGACAAGGAAGTAACTCATAATACAATCCAAGTATAGCATGTATCATCACATATAAGCGTTTAAGTTAACCTTCTTCATTAACTCTCTTTTGAGCACATTCATTATGCATTTAGAGATTACAGAATCAAACCATAGCCTCTCAAAGACTACTCGAGCAATGTATGGATAGCATCCCATACTATTAGCCACACGTTATAGAACCTCTAAAGTAACTAAGGCATGTATCTCACATGATAGGAATAAGCGTTTAACCGACATAAACCATGAGAGCTTGTCATGGAATTTGATGTCATAAGTCCCCACACCGTTAAGAGGTTGTCTTAGTTGCATAAGGTAGGACCGGGACATATAGCTTAGGTGCATCCACTACCTAGACCTACGCGGGCGCATATTTTATGGGATAAGGTAAATGATCATTGAAACCCTATCTAAACATCGGGAGAGTCTCCATCTAACCAAATCCACTCGGTGCTTAGCCTACATTCCCATAAAGTAGTTCATTACTTTAACATTATTGCACATGAGAGGTTGCCATTGGCCTATTGACCCAAGGTACATTAATTAACATATGAAAACGCGCCATGAGCCTACCGATTCACGGTACATTTTATTTACTCATGAATGGGCGTGATGAGCCTACCGATTCAAGGTACATTTTAGGAAAGTTCATTAACTCCTCTTGAAAGGGTGCTACAAGCCTACCGATTCAAGTTTCATCATTAACCTTCATGGAAGGGTGCCATAAACCTACCTATCCCAAAGTTCGTTTACATCATATATGGAAGCTAAGGGTTCCATAATCCTATAGATCCCAAGATACATTACTTCATTTATGGAAGGGTGCCATAAGCCTACTGATCCCAAGGTTCATTATTAACATTAATGGAAGGGTTCCATTAGCCTACCAATCCAAGGAATCAACAATCAACAATAATCTCATTTATACAAGAAAAGGATGCATAAGCCCACCAATTCAAGATATACAGTACATTGAAGACCCCTTCACATTCCTTCATCAACATTCATAAGTGTCAAATTGAGAAATAACATTTCAATAATTACACATTTACTTTCAAGACATGATCACATTAACTTCATTGGATTCACATTCATATATACAATTTCATGATAATACTTCAATTCCCATACTATGCCTCCATGGCCATGAATCTCAAATCACCAACACACCAACAATTTACTATAATTAAGGCATGGATAATGATACAATTCAACATATAGAGCAATTTAGAAAAATTCCATTCACATGCTTTCATAATTAACAAACCTATTTCATAAAGGCACAATTAAGGAATTGAGGGAATTTATGGGTTCATAGAGTATTTTCATCATAACTCATCAATTAAACACAAATAAAATCATAATGTATCATTAATAACTATTTGATAATGTTTGATGAAGGAACCCATGAGATTGAGTAAAACCCTAGGTTTTTGAGAAACTTGAAAACTTGAAATCACCTTTGAATCGGCTGCTTGAATGAAAAGTTAAACAAGGATGAAGACAAACATACCTTTCTATTGAATCCCCACGAAATTTGAGGAATAAACACCTTGAATCTTAAAGCCCTAGCTTCCCCTCCTTCTTCTTTTTCAATGGAGGAATTCTAGGGAGAGAAATATTTTAGAAGAGATGGGTCTTCTTTTAATTCTATTTGGAGTGACTTAATTGATGGAATTCAAGTCTAAAAAGGTTTTATAGTTGCTAGGAAAGGAATAAAATAATGTCAATTCAAGTCTAAAAGGGTTTTATAGTTGCTAGTGCCCTTGGCTCTCCCTTTGGACCCTTAGGCTCTCCAAGGGTACTAGGCGACTTGCCAGGTGCTCCCTTGGCTCTCGCCCAGTTTTGTAGTGAGCCCACACGATGAGGATCTAGTTCAACCTATAATTTTGTGAGTCATTACATTATCCCCCACTTGGGAACATCCGTCCTCGAATGACACTTTAAGCACTTTAGGGAAAAATGACTCTAGACTAGCAGCCCATCAATCATGACACATCAATATAATTCATAAACCATATGAGGAAACATCAACTCCACATCAATAAGTTCAATGCAACACAAGAAGTAAGAACTACATCTACAAACTCATTATGCATGAAAATTCCAACATTTCTCATTTTGTTGTAGGAATTTTCCTTCTCCAACTCACATCATGCTCATTATAACATCATTAAGCACATTATGCAATTACTCTCAAAACCACATTTAGGCATGTTCAACATTCCACCTCATGAAGCATATAGACAACTCATACTAAATGCAATCAACATGAGGAACATAAATCATGAAAACTCATTATCTCATTAAAACATAAATTCATCAAGAACATGCATAACATAAGGAGACCACAGAAACTCATAATCACACATGACTCCAAAACATGAAACAAGCTACAAGGAACTCTTGGTCTCAAGCTTGAATAGGAATAGAAGGAAAAAGATACGGATATCAGAATTCTCAACAACCTTACTATTCAACATACTATCCCCCACTTGTGAACAAACCCTACTAAGGCTTAACATGAAAATAACATAGGAACCTCAAGAAGACATTCACAATGATAAGGAACTATCAACTTACTGGTGTCTTTATCCGGATTAGCTCATTTGCCATTTTTGGCTTGAAGTGCATAAAAACGGTTCTTCTTTGGAGCATTAGGATCCGGGCCATCATTAGAGGCTTTCTTGGCCTCTCTTCCTTTTCCCACAAGAGTAGGTCAATCTCTCACTTGGTGATCATTCTTCCCACAACCATAGCACCTATTAGTATCAACTAGACACTTCACATAGTACCTCTTCCCACAAGTAGTGCAAGTAGGTTTAGTAAAGGGATGTCCACCACCTTTCTCTTACTTAACCTTAGGAGCACTTGAAGAATCTTGGTTTTGAGTTCTCTTCTTGAACCTAGGTTGACCTTGCTCATTGGATATAGCCCTCTTCAAATCCCTATTCTTCCTCTTAAGTTTGAACTCCTCAATACATTGAGCATACACCATAACTCTAGAAATGTTCATGTCATTATGGAGCATTGGCGTAGGACACTCTTCCTCAACTATGTCCGATAATCCCGTAACAAATCTACTCATCTCATACCTAGAGTTAGACACCAAAGATGGGGCATACTTAGACCATTGGGTAAATTTCAAGGAGTACTCCTGGACATTCATAATACCTTACCTAAGATTGATAAACTCCTCCACCTTAACTTCCTTCTTATCACGGGGAAAGTACCTACCAAGGAATGCTTCCTTGAATACCTCTCAATCAATGAGACCCGCTCCTATAAGCCTATTGCTCTTCCATTGAGTAAACCATATTTGGGCAACATCCTTCAATTGGTAAGAGGCTAGTTCCATTTATTATATAGAAGTCACCCCCATAGCATTGACTATCTTATACACCTCATCCAAAAAACTCTTCGGAATCCTCTCCCACCTTGGAACCTAGAAAAACTATAGGATTCATTTTCATAAAGTCCCTCAACCTAGAACCCATAGTACACACATTGGGGTTCATATGAGCCTTAACACCCCTGGTATCTTGATCTGTCATGGCTTGAGCTTAAGTAGTTATGGCTTGAGTCATCATCAAATTAGCTGACCTAACTTCTTCATTGGTCATAGCCGGGGCCTCAACCAGAACTTCATTGCCTTGAGGAACTTGGCCACCTTGAGGACCTTGGGGACCTTGGGGAGGAACTGCCTCATTCACAATGTCTTGTTCCCCTCTTCTTGTGGGTGTCCTTCTTGTATCATATCCTATAAACATAAGAGAATGATTAGGAAATGGACACTTATAGAGCTAAACTCTATGGAAAGAATTCAAGAGTAATGAAGAAAGTGTAGCTTCCTAATGTCCTATAGCATCTCACTAATAGATGTGTCGTGACTCACACTGATGAACAAGACTCTACTAGACGTAGCTTGTGAGACATCAATCCTATAAACTGTAACAAGCCAGAAAAATTAGTAGGTTGAACTATAGCCTAAACGTAAGGTCAAATGATATAAAATGAATTTCCCCTAATTTAATAGACCATCTAAGTGTGTTATGGGGGTGTAGGAGTCGAGGCCAAGGGGAGGAGTGCCAAGCAAAAGGGGCAAGCCAAGGCCAAAGTCCAAGTCTGCCCCAAACTTGGAGCCACTGCCCCAGGCTCCACGGACACCACCACGGCTCGTGATCATGACCACGGCTAGTGGGAAGCTTCGTTGAGTTGCCTTGGCCAAAGAAGGGAAGCCTCCAAGTGTCCTAGACAATACGTCAACCTCCATAAGAGAGACCACGAGTTGTGGTCCACTCCACGGCTCGTGAAGGTGGGCGTGATGCTCCCTTGGTCTCGTGAAGTTTAGGGGCAAGTTGGGGGAGCTACTGTCTAAGGCACCACGGCCACCACAACGGTCTGTGGTGCACTTGACCAGGGAGAGGGGGGGTTCATGAAGGGGGCGTGAACATGCCTTGGCATGTGGAGGCAATGCATGGGAAGCCTTGACATGGCCTCAAGACCACGACTCGTTGTCATCACGACGGATCGTGGGAGGCCCCGTGGTAGTGCCTTGTCCTGGTGGGGTGGTTGGCATATTTTTGGGGGCTACTGCCTCAACTCCACGGATAGGACCACAGTCTGTGGAGTGAGGCATGAGGGATGGACGTGGTAATTAAAATGAGGGACCCCAAGAGATCATTTCCTTTTTATTCCAAATTAAGTGAGGGTGTTTTGGATATTTTAGGGGTAAAATATATATATGTTTTAAGTCTAAATTCACAAGTTTTGGTCATTATTCTCAAACAGCCAATTGAAATAAAAAACCTCTCACTTTTCTCTAAAAACCTCTCTCTAAACTCAAGAAGAAGAAGAATACATTGGAGCTAGCGTTTCAAGGTTCTTCCACAAATTTCTTGGAGATTCTTAGTTAAGGTATGGTTGCTCTTCATCCTTGGTAGCTGTCACCCAAGGATCCCTTTCAAATATGTTTTCAAGAAATCAAATCCCCCAATTTCTAGGGTTTTTACTCTTTAACATGGGTCTTCTTCCAAAACGAATTTTACTGAATTATTATGGTTGTTTATGGTTGATTATGGTGGATTGTGTGTAGAATGATGGAAATTTGTTGTTGTTCACTCGAAATTCTCCTTGGACACGTGTCTTCCCCAATTTGGTAAATCATGGATTGATGTTATGGGTTTGGTGAGATTATGACTATATCAATTGATTATGCTATTATATCATGAATTCCTCCTATATTATGTAGTAATTGTATATAGTTAGGTTGATTGTGATTCCAAGACCCTTGAAGGGAAAAGGTATGAATGTCATGTCTCTTTATGGGTATTATGTATGAGAATGTCAATTACTTATATAGTGATGATTCAATATCTATTATGTTATTGTGGTGTTGATGTTATGACCCTTCTACCCTATACCCTATACACTTGGTTATGTATGAAGTATGTATGTATGTTATGGTATGTTATTGTGTTGATTGAAAGGATGTTCTCATGATCACAATACGACTTCAATGTGAAAGGTATACTCAAATGTTAGTGTTTCTAAAGTGAAAGGAACATTATCACTTAGGGATCCTATGAGCTATTGAGATGATATGTTGGCATGAGTGCCTAATGAATGTTGTTATAAACCTAAGTAAAGGCTAATTATTACTTTTACAGGGAGTTGTGCATAGCACCGAGCGGATAAGAGTATGAGATGGGTTCCTTCACACTAGTAGTGGGGTTCACATTACGATGTCTCATGAGATGGAAACCTGCACGTTAGTAGTATAAGGTTTCTAGAACCAATATCCCTATTCATTTACTATGTTCCCACATAGGTCTTAGCTAGTGGATCCACCTAAATAACTATAATGTACATTCTACCTTAGGCAAGTAGAACATCTCTTTTCGGTGTGGGGGTAGAACACCAGATTACATGTAGCTCATATGGTCTATGTCAGTTATTGCAAGTCTTCCCTAAATATATGAATATGAACTATGGTAAGGACATGGACTTTAACTAGGACATCTTAAGGGGTATTACTTAGTGTGAGTGGGGGTATGGGACTTCACTTGTACATTGCACAAGTAGACTCGAAGAGGGGTTTTAGTAAGGTTCTCTTATGATTATGTTGACTTTTGGATTATGTAAGAAATGGTATGTATGAATGTTATGAATAGGAATATCTTCACAATTTATGTATGTTGGTTATGAAATATGATAAGATGAAGTATGTATGTTATTGGTAGCTTAAAAGTGATACTTGGCATTTGGTAGGGTTATGGGACCTTACCTTTGCATTGCACTAGTGTGACTTTGGGTTGCTTGTATGTTGGATTGGCATGTGTTTCTTCATAAATGTGCATATTGGTTTCAAAACTTGATAAAGGCATGATTTCAACTAAATGTCCCCTTTTATGCATGTTTTAAGGATTTTGTGCATGACATCCATACTTAGTACAATTAATTGTGCTAACCAATATTTTCTCTTTTTTTTTACTATGAGTGTAGGTTCGGGCCGTTGATACTACTTTCTTCAAGGTGAAGCTTGGGTTGACTATTTCCCCGGCTTGGTGAGTCCTTAAATTTGTGGACAAGGTTCTATTGATTCTAGTTTCTAGTTCATTTCTTATGTTTGGAACTATATTGTATTTTCTATTTTTGGAGACTTTATTGATGTAAGGGCTCAGACCCTGTTTGATCTCATATGTCTAGATGGCGATTGAGACAAGTCTGGTGCTATTTTTCTTATATAAAGAAGTTGACTTCGATTGTAAAAGTTTTAATTTTTTTTGTATTTTCTATGTGTCTTTATGTGATGATGAATGCTAAGGGCTTGTATGCGACCCCTTCGGGGTCGATTACGTTGTGTTACTTCTAGGGGTTAGCTCGGATCGTGACAAACTCGGTATCAGGGCATAAAGTTATAGAATTATTTTAGGATGATGTTTCATGAACCATGTCTAGTAGAGTCTTGTTCATGGGTGTGAAGCACACCACACTTACGAATGAGAGGCTATAAGATGCTTAGGAACTTTTCACTTCTTTGATCACTCATTAGTCGTGCTATGGAGATTTTACTCTATATGGTCCTTTTCATAATCCTTTTCTTGTGCATATGGATAAATACAAGAAGAGCGTCCACAAGAAGAGAGGAAGAGGAGGTTGCTAAGGAAGAGGGAGTTCCTCCCCAAAATCCCAAAGGGCCTCAAGATCCTCAAACTCCTATTGATGGGGGGCTATGACTAATGTGGAGATAAGGACGACACTCCAAACGTTGACTCATGCTCTAACGTCTCAAGTCACTAGAGATGGTAGGGTCCAAGTGAACCCCAATGTAAGTACTACAACTTCAAGGATTAGGGATTTCACAAGGATGAATCCCCCTACATTCTATGGTTCCAAAGTTGATCAAGACCCGCAAGGGTTCATTGAGGATGTGTTTAAGGTACTTGAATCTATGGGTGTGTCTCCAAGAGAGAAGGAGGAACTAGTCGCCTACCAACTAAAGGATGTGGCTTAAGTTTGGCTTATTAGGGAAAGGTTGGAAACGACTCATAGTCGGCAAAAATCTTATGTCAATTGTCACCACCTAGAGGTACCCCAAGACGTTAACATAACGTAGTGGATCCCAAAGGAAAATAGTAGGAATCTAGAATCTTCGTCTCACCTACACCATCTAAACATAGGAATACAATAGAAAATGTCAAATAGGGTCCATAGCCCTTTAGGCATAATAGTCAAACAGAATGAAGTACAAAAGTCTATTACAATAAGAAAGAACATAAAGTGGCATCAAATGCTTGTCCTAGAATCTTGAGGACCTACCACAAGTCTTGGAGAATTAGAGTCCAGGTCTTCTTCAAAGTAGGGAGTAGAGATCACCTAGTCGGAACCTACACTCATAAGATGTAAAAGGGAAAAAGGGGTTAGCACATAATGTGTACTAAGTATGGAAATATGATTAAAAACCTTAAAACATGCAAAGAGGACATTTTATTGAAAGATATGCATTTATGAGGTTTTGAAACCAATTTGCATCATCAACATAAGATACAATCAAACATCACAATTATATTCTCAAAATAGTAAAGGTATGACCTTAGCAACCCCTAAGGTCCACTAGTGCAATGTATGGTTCGCATCCCATAATACCAACCTTACTAAGCATTCCTTAGGAACTACCTCAACCACACATATTACCCTTAGGCTTCACCATATTCAATAATCAAACTAGAGAATTAGTCATGTATAATATTTGAACTCAAGGACAAGTCAATCATAGCAACTATCCATTCAATATACATGCATGCATTCATGTCTCAACATAATACTAAGAACCATCTATGTCATCCTACTAAGTTTACTACTGCAATGTCAAAGTCAAGACCCATACCCCAACTCCTACCAAGCTAGCTTACTAGGAAGTTATAGAGTAGTTCATGATTCATTTATTATGTCATTATCTAGGGAAAATCAATCATAATCGACATAGACCATGAGAGATACATAGAATCCGGTGTCGTATAACCCCACACCAAAAGAAGGTGTTCTACTTGCCAAGATAGAACTACATATATAACTATCTAGGTGGATCCACTAGCTAAGTCCTATGTTGGCACATAGTTAAGCGATAGGGAGATTGCTTCTAGAAACCCTACCTCTTGCATTATCAGAGGAGTTCCCATCTAATGAGTTCACTAAGAGGACCCTACCTCTTGCATTAATGGATGGGTCTTTACTTAATTATCCATATCCACTCGGTGCTTAGTATTATTCCCAAATTAGTATAATTAGTCTTTCAATTGTATCTATATGTGTGAAGGAATATTCAACCCTTCATTCAATACAATTCAATAAGTAGCTCATAGATTCATTAAGGTGAGAATGCACTTTCAACCTAGAATCAATACTAATATGTGAGTAGAACTTTCACATGCATTATCATTCATAGTGTCTTCATGAGAATTATACTTTCAATCAACATAATACACTACCTTCATTCTAGACAATTCATACAACATCAATGTAAGATATAAGTGAAGAAAGACCATTTACCAATACCTTACTTTGCACCATTGCCATAGAACCTTTACCTTCCAAGNATTCAACCCTTCATTTAATACAATTCAATAAGTAGCTCATATATTCATTAGGGTGAGAAGGCACTTTCAACCTAGAATCAATACTAATATGTGAGTAGAACTTTTACATTATCATTCATAGTGTCTTCATGAGAATCATCCTATCAATCAACACAATACACTACCTTCATTCTAGACAATTCATACAACATCAATGTAAGATATAAGTGAAGAAAGACCATTTACCAATACCTTACTTTGCACCATTGCCATAGAACCTTTACCTTCCAAGGAATCCCAAGTTCATAAACCACATTCCTCAATGTGTACATAACCCAAGAAATTTACCGCTTTCAAGGTCATGAATCAAGTACCACAATTACACCTAAAGATACTACAATAGGCATGGATCAAACAAGATTCAATAACTAGATAATCATAGATACAATTCATAGTAATCATTTTGCATCAAAACATTCATCCACATTCATGAAATTGGGGTCAGGGGGTGCACATGGGTTCAAGGGGATTTTTACATTAGTAATCACCAATTAACACCAATTCATCCATAATATAAGTCAATTAACATAATGAAAATGTTTTTAGGATGAACCCATGGCTAGAATAGAAACCCTAGTTTTTAGTCAAGATATCAATTTCAATTTAAGAGTTTTGAAAGGCTTCATGAAAAAACTACTCCATGAATCAAGATCCCCATACCTTAATTGATATTTTCTTACGAATTTGAAGTCAAAAGCTTGAAGCTTGAACACTAATCTTGAGCTTCTTCCTTGTTCTTCAATGGTGTTTTGAGAGAGAATGTTTCGAGATGGGGAAGTGGGTTTGATTTGAGCTTTGAGGGTTTTGGGTTATAAAACTTGTTTTAATACTTAAAAATAGTTTAATGTACTTAAAATAACTAAACATAACCGTTTTAACCCTTAATAGACTAATAAATAATTTACCAAACCACCCCCACCTTGACCGAGCCAAGGCAGTGCACCCTGGCCTCATCCACAAGTACCCGTCCACGAGGCATGGATTGAACCACGGGTCGTACTGGCCACTCGTGGTTTGGGACTGAGACGGTGAGGGTGAGGGTCTTTGTGAGGAGAGTAAGTCTCAACTCACGAGACCCTTCCACCGAGTGTGAGTAGGTCTACGGAACGTACTGCATGCTCGTGGTTTGAGGCAGTAGCATGGAATTTGGGGGGGTTTTACTGGAGGCTAAGGCTGGACTCACCACTCCCATCTACGGGGAGTGAGTCAACCTACGCCTCGTAGGTTGCTCCTTCGTAGATGAGGCTGTTTTGGACAACTTTGTGGACCTTCCCTTGGGTCTTCCTCATGAACCCTTTGGGGGGAGGGGGCTCCTAGGTTGGTCGTGCTTTGACGTTTAGGAACTAGAACCCTAGTACTAGGTTAGGAAGATTAGTTTAGGACCTTAACCTTACATTTAGACTTCATTAGGCTACTAAACGATACATTAGACTCTAGCTTAGGTCATTAGACAGACGGGATGTTAAATTATCACCCCCTTGGGAGCATTCGTTCCCAAATGTCGACCAAGACATCAAACTAAGTTAGAAACTTCAACTAACAGCCCACAATGCAAGAACATCAAAAATGTGTGAAACTTACAAATGCACAATTCACAACTTGCACTATTCGAAAAAGAGGAAACTTCAACTCTAATTCACAACATAGGCAAAACAATATAAAAAGTAGGAATCACACCTACTAACTCCATATGCATAAAATTCATCAATATACATAAGCATGGGAGCAACTAACTTCTCCAACATCAAGTAAGCTCATCATCAAATTATAGAGCAAGGAGTGCCATCTTAACAACACATCATTTATGCACATTCATCAATTTATCTCATGGAATCAAAAAATGCAATTCAACATGAGGAACATAGCATCATGAAAACTCAATGCACATCAACATGAATTCTCACAACAACATGCATAATATAAGGAAATCATGAAAATTAAGTCGCACACATGACTCTCAAAATACTAGACTTAAGAGGAACTATTTACCTCTAGCTTGAGTAGGAGTAGAAGGAAAGAGATGAGGGTAGCGGGACATCATGTCGGCCTCGGCCTCCTATGTAGCACCATCAACAAGGTGATTCATCCATAGAACCTTAACGGAGACTACTTCCTTATTTCTCAACTTTTTCACTTGTCGGTCCAAAATCTCAACCGAGAGCTCTTCGTAAGAAAGGTTCTCATCAACTCCTAAACCTTCTAAAGGAAGGATGGACACTGGATCACCAATACACTTTTTGAGCATTGAAACATGAAACACTGGGTGAACCGGGGCCAACTCTTTTGGCAAGTCCACGTCGTAAGCAACTTTCCCAATATGCTTCAAGACTTGATATGGGCCCACATATCGGGGACTAAGTTTCCCCTTCTTGACAAACCTCATCACACCTTTCATAGGTGAGATTTTTCAGTAGACCCAATCACCAATCTCGAATTCAAGATCCCTCCTTCTATTGTCAGCATAAAACTTTTGTCGACTTTGGGCCATCTTCAACCTTTCTCTAATTAGTCAAACTTTCTAAATAGCATCATAGACAAGTTCGGGACCAATTAGAGCAAACTCGCCTACTTCAAACCACCCAACCGAAGATCTACACCTTCTACCATATAGTGCTTCAAACGGAGCCATGGTAATGCTTGAGTGGTAACTATTGTTGTAGGCAAATTCGATCAAAGGAAGATGATCATCCCAATTACCCTTGAAATCAATCACACATGCTCTTTGCATGTCCTCTAAGGTTTGAATGGTGCGTTCAGCTTGACCATCGGTTTGAGGGTCGAAAGTCGTACTAAGTTTAACATTGGTACCAAGCCCTTGTTGGAATGCTTTCCAAAAATGTGAGGTGAATTGAGTACCTCAATCTGATATGATAGACAAAGAGACCCCATGCAACTTTACCACCTCTTTAACGTACAACTTAGCATAGTGTTCCGCTGAAAAGGTAGTCTTGACGGGAATGAAATGGGCTGATTTGGTCATCCTATCAACATTGACCCAAATGGAATCATGTTACCTTCTAGTACAAGGCAACCCCACAACAAAATCCATATTCACCTCCTCCCACTTCCAAGTAGGAATATTTATATCTTGGAGTAAACCTCCCGGTTTCATGTGTTCAGCCTTTACTTGTTGACAATTAGCACATTTGTCTACAAAACACGCTATATCCTTCTTCAACCATTCCACCAATAGACTTCCCGTAGGTCACAGTACATCTTGGTGTCTCCCGGATGAATAGAATACCGCAAACTATAAGACTCTTCTAATATTTTCTCCCTCAAACCATCAACATCAGGAACACACAACCTACCTTGGTACCTAAGCACCCGATATCCCCCTTGGGAGAAAACCTCAATCGACTTGTTGAGAGCCGATTCTTTCAATTCCATCAAAATAGGATCAAGGTGTTGCTTAGACTTCACATCGACAACAAAGGATGATTCGTATCTATGATGAACCATGAACCCACCCTTGGTGGAATCCACTAGTTGGAAACCTAACCGGGCCAATCTATCCACATCCCGAATGAATTTCTTCTTCTCTTCTTCTACATGAGCAACACTACCCATGGACAATCTACTCAAGGCATCCGCAACCACATTAGCTTTCCCAGGGTGGTATAGGATACTCATATCGTAGTCTTTAAAAAGTTTTAACCACCTTTTTTGTCGGAGGTTTAAATCTTTTTGGCTAAAGACATATTGGGGACTCTTGTGGTCGGTAAACACATTTACATGTACCCCATAGAGATAGTGTATCCAAATTTTAAAGCAAAAACCACCGCTGCTAGTTCGAGGTCATGTGTCGATAATCTTTTATATGAATCTTGAGTTGCCTTGATGCATAGGCGATTACCTTGCCATGTTGCATTAGAACACACCCCAACCCAACTCTCGAAGCATCACAATATACTACAAATCCGTCAGTACCCTCCGGTAGGGTTAACACCGGAGCAGAGGTGAGTTTATTCTTCAACTCCTAAAAACTCCTTTCACAACACTCCGACCATTCGAACTTGGATTTCTTTTGGGTCAAGGCGGTTTATGGAGATGCTATAGATTAGAAGCCCTCTACAAATCTTCTATAGTACCTAGCCAAACCCAAAAAGCTTCAAATATCAGTGGGACTTAGGGGTTTAGGCCAAATTTTAACCGCATCCTTTTTCTTCGGATCAACTTCCATACCCTTACTAGAAAGAATGTGACCGACGAAAGCAACCGATATTAGCCAAAACTCACACTTGCTAAACTTAGGAAACAACTATTGGTCCTTGAGGACTTGCAACACCATTCTCAAATGTTTCATGTGTTCTCCATCACTCTTGGAGCATATCAAGATGTCATCAATAAGAATGATCACGAATGAATCAAGATAATGCTTAAACACCCTATTCATAAGGTCCATGAATGCCGCCGGGACATGTGTGAGACCAAAAGACATTACTAGGAATTCAAAATGACCATATCGAGTTTGAAAGGTTGTTTTAGGAACATCAACTCCTCTCACCATCAGTTGATGATAACCCGACTTGAAGTCTATTTTCAAAAAGTAACTCGCCCCTTGAAGTTGGTCAAATAAGTAATCAATCCTAGGAAGCTGATACTTATTCTTTATAGTGACCTTCTTCAATTGTCGGTAATCAATACACATCCGAAGGGACTCATCTTTCTTCTTCACAAACAAAGCCGGTGCATCCCATGAAGATATGCTTGGTTGAATAAAACCCTTATCTAGCAAGTCTTTAAGTTGGGCCTTCAATTCCTTCAATTTGGCCAGGGCCATCCAGTAAGGAGGAATGGATATGGGATGTGTATCCGGAAAAAGATCAATCCCGAAGTCAAATTCCCATTGGGAGGGATTCCGGGCAAGTCATCGGGAAAGACTTCCAGAAAATCCCTTACTACGGGGACTGACTCTAAAGGAGGAGTCTCGGACACAAGGTCCTTAACTCTTATAATGTGATAGATACACCCCTTAGAAATCATTTTACAAGCTTTTAGACATGAAATTATTCGACCTCTAGGGATTAAGTTTCCTCCCTTCCATTTAAAACGGGTTCATTAGGAAATTGAAACATCACAACTCAGGTTCTACAATCTATGGAAGCAAAACAAGCATGCAACAAATCCATCCCCAATATGACATCAAAGTCCAACATATTTAGTTCTACCAAATCACGCAAAGTGACTCTATAAGACAAGGAGATTGGACAATCACTATACACCCTTTTTGCTATAATCAAATCGCTTACCGGGGTAGACACGGAGAAAGGTTCTTTTAGGGTTTCGGGGAGCACAATAAATTTCATAGCCACTAAAGGAGTAACAAAAGACAAAGTGTCACCGGGGTCTAATAATGCATAAACATCAATTGAAACTACTTGTAACAGACTGGTAACGACGTCCGGAGAACCTTCTTGATCACTCTTAGATTAGAGAGCATATAAGCGATTCTTCTTGGGAGCATTGGTGTTTGAGCCACTTGGAGGAGCTTGATTACCTTCCCTTCCTTTGGCCGTACGGGTTGGACCATCTTTCAATTGGTGGCCACTTTTTCGACATCCATAGCACACACCCATACCGGCAAGATATTTTCCTTCATTCTTTTTACCACATTTTGCACAACTAGTTCATTCAACATAGGGACCATTCCTATTGCCTCCTTGAGGCTTAGGAGTAGCCATCTTACTTTTGTTAGGCCTAGGAGCATTGGAGGGGCTTTGGTTAGTAAACCTCTTTTTGAACCTTGGTTCACTTTGACCTTCAAACTTACCCTTTGATGAATTTCCCTCATCGGTCCTTGGCCTTTTAACCTCTCTATTTCTCTTTCTAAGCCTTGACTCTTCCACTTGTTGAGCATGTACCATCAACCTAGAGATATCCATGTTGTCCTGGAGCATTGCCGCTCGACACTCTTCTTCAATAGAATCGGATACACCGGTGACAAAGCGACTCATTTCATCTCTTGGATTAGAAACCAAAGAGGGAGAATATTTGGACAGCCTAGTGATTTTCAAGGAGTATTCTTGGACACTCATTCCCCCTTGACGGAGGTTGATGAATACCTTAACCATGGCCTTCCCTCTTATCATAGGGAAAGAACCTATCAAGGAACGTCTTCTTGAATACATCCCAACTTATGGGACCCCCCCTATAGGGCTATTGTCCCTCCATTGTGTCTACCACACTTGGGACACGTCCTTCAATTAATATCCAGCCAACCCGGCTTTCTCATTAGATGTGACCCCTATTGCCTCCATTATCTTGTAGACCTTATCTATAAATTCTTGTGGATCTTCATTCATTTTGGAACCCAAGAAGATAGAGGGGTTCATCCTAGTAAAGTCTCATAACCTTGAAGCCATGGTACTTGAATTAGGATTGGTGCAGGCACCAACTTCCCTAGTTGCATGAGTCGTCATGGCTTGAGCTTGAGTGGTAACGGCTTGTGCTTGCGCCGTCATGGCTTGAGTCAAAGTTTGGAGAGCCGTCCTTATCTCCACATTAGTCATAGCTCCTTCATCATTAGGAACATGTGGAACTTAAGGCCCTTGTGGCTCTTCGGGAGGAACGCCCTCATCATTCACCATCTCTTCTACCCTTCTTCTTAAGGTTGCCCTTCTTGTCGTCATTGCCTATAATCACAAGAAAAGCATTAGAAGAAAAGGACTTTATAGTTTTACAACTCTTAAGCACGATTAAAGAGTAATGAAGAAGATGAGAGTTCTTAAACATCTTATTGCCTCTTATTCATAAGTGTGGTGTGCTTCACTTGTGAATAAGACTCTACTAGACGTGGTGTATAAGACACCAACCCTAAAATTATCCAACAACTTATGCTCTGATACCAAGTTTGTCACGACCCAGGGGTACCCCCTTGACATTAACATGGCGTAGTCAACCCGAAGGAGTCTCGTACAAGCCCTAGTATCTTCATAACATAAGAAACTAGAAATAATACGGAAAATAAAAAATTACAATCGAAGTTCAAACTTTATTTTCATAAAAGTAAAATAGTAGAAACCTAGACTCTTCACTCACATACACCATCTAAATATAGGAATACAATAGAAAATCTAAACTAGTGTCCATAGCCATTTATACATAATAGTCTCATAGAAAGAAGTACAAAAGTCTATTACAATAAGAAAGTACATAAAGTGGAATCTTGAAGACCTACAACAAGTCTTGGAGAAGTAGAGTCCAAGCCTTCTTCAATGTAGGGAGTAGAGATCACCTAGCCAGAACCAACACTCATAAGATGTAGAAGGGAAAGGGGTTAGCACATAATATGTACTAAGTATGGAAATATGTATAAAAACCTTAAAACATGCAAAAAGGACATTTTGTTGAAAGATATGCATTTATGAGGTTTTGAAACCAATTTGCATAATCAATATAAGATACAATCCAACATCACAATTATATTCTCAAAATAGTAAAGGTATGACCTTAACAACCCCTAAGTTCCACTTGTGCAATGTATTGTTGGCATCCCATAATACCAACATTACTAAGCATTCCTTAGGAACTATCTCAACCACACATGTTACCCTTAGGCTTCATCATATTCAATAATCACAATAGATAATTAGTCATGTATAACATTTGAACTCAAGGACAAGTCAATCATAGCAACTATCCATTTAATATACATGCATGCATTCATGTCTCAACATAATAATAAGAACCATCTATATCATCCTACTAAATTTACTAGTACAATGTATATGTGAAGTCCCATACCCCCAATCCTACCACGCAACCTTACTAGGAAATTATAGAGTAGTTCATGATTCATTCATTATTTCATTATCTAGGGAATATCAACCATACCTGATAAAGACCATGAGAGATATATGGACTCCGGTGTCATATAACCCTACATCAAAAGAAGGTGTTCTACTTGCCAAGGTAGAACTACATATATATAGCTATCTAGGTGGATCCACTAGCTATGTCCTATGTTGGGACATAGTAAGGGATGGGAGATGGCTTCTAGAAACCCTACCTCTTGCATTACCGGAGGAGTTCCCATCTCATCCGTTCACTAAGATAACCCTACCTATTGTATTAACGGAGGGTTCTTTACCTCATTATCCATCTACACTCTGTGCTTAGTATTATTCCCAAATTAGTATAATTAGTCTTTATATTGTATCTACATGTGTGAAGGAATATTCAACCCTTCATTTAATACAATTCAATAAGTAGCTCATATATTCATTAGGGTGAGAAGGCACTTTCAACCTAGAATCAATACTAATATGTGAGTAGAACTTTTACATTATCATTCATAGTGTCTTCATGAGAATCATCCTATCAATCAACACAATACACTACCTTCATTCTAGACAATTCATACAACATCAATGTAAGATATAAGTGAAGAAAGACCATTCACCAATACCTCATCTTGCACCATTTCCATAGAACCTTTCTCTTTCAAGGAATCCCAAGTTCATATACCACACTCCTAAATGTGTACATAACCCTAGAAATTTACCCCTTTCAAGGTCATGAATCAAGTACCACAATTACACCTAAAGATACTACAATAGGCATGGATCGAACAAGATTCAATAACTAAATAATCATAGATACAATTCATAGTAATCATCTTGCATCAATACATTTATCCACATTCATGAAATTGAGGTCATTGGGGTGCACATGTGTTCAAGGGGATTTTCACAATAAAAATAACCAACTAACACCAATTCATCCATAATATAAGTCAATTAACATAATGAAAATGTTTTTAGGATGAACCCATGGCTAGAATAGAAACCCTAGTTTTTAGTCATGATATTAATTTTAATTTAAGAGTTTTGAAGGGCTTCATGTAGAAACTATTCCATGAATCAGGATCCCCATACCTTAATTGATGATTTCCCATGAATTTTAAGTGAAATGTTTGAAGCTTGAACCCTAATCTTGAGCTTTTTCCTTTTTCTTCAATGGTGTTTCGAGAGAAAATGTTTTGACAGAGGGAAGTGGGTTTGATTTGAGTGGTCAGGGGTTTGGGTTATAGGACTTTTTTTCATACTTAAAATAGTTTAATATACTTAATATAACTAAAAATAACCATTTTAACCCTTAATAGACTAATTAATATAACCAGACCCCCCCCCCAACCTTGGTCGAGCCAAGGTATTGCACCTAGGCCCCATCCATGAGTTCCCATCCACGGGGCATGTATTGAACCACAGGTCGTACTGGCCACTTGTGGTTTGGGACTAATAGGGTGAGGGTGAGGCTCTTGGTGAGGAGACTAAGTGTCAACTCATGATACCCTTCCACGGAGCGTGAATAGGTCTACGGACCATACTGCATGCTCATGGTTTGGGGCTTTGGCATGGAATTTGGGGGAGTTTTGGTGGAGGCTAAGGCTGGACTCATGACTCCTACGGAACGTGAGTCAACCTACGTCTCGTAGGTTGCCCCTTCGTAGATGAGGCTATTTTAGACAACTTTGTGGACCTTTCCATGGGTCCTCCTCATGGACCCTTGGGGGAGGGGGGTCCTAGGGTGGTTGTGCCTTGATCTTTAGTAAATAGAACCCTAGTACTAGGTTCGAAAGATTAGTTTAGGAACTTAACCTTAAGTTTAGACTTGATTAGGTTACTAAACTATACGTTAGACTCTAGCTTAGGTCATTAGACATACGGGGTGTTACACCAATAATAGAAGGAGGGAATTGGACTTTGAAATTAGTGATTGGGTCTACTTGAAGATTTTGCCTATGGAAGGTGTTATGAGGTTTGGCAAAAAGGGGAAGTTAAGTCCCCGATATATGGGCCCATACCAAATCTTGAAGCGTGTTGGAAAGGTGGCATATGAGTTAGAGTTACCCAATGAATTGGCCCCAGTTCACTCGGTGTTTCATGTTTTCATGCTCAAAAAGTGCATCGGTGATCTGGTGTCCATCCTCCCTTTAGAATGTTTAGGTGTCGATCAAAGCCTTTCTTATGAGGCGGTCCCGGTAGAGATTTTTGACCGACAAGTATAAAGGTTGAGAAATAAAGAGGTAGCTTCCGTTAAAGTTTTGTGGAGGAATCACCTAGTTGAGGGTGCTAATGGGAGGCCAAGACTGATTTGATGTCCCGATACCCTTATCTTTTTGCTTTTACTCCAATTCAAACTTCAGGTAAGTAAATTCCTCTTCAAATTTTAGTAGTGTTTTGGGGAGTCATGTGTAGTATATGAGGTTGCATGATTTCTTTGCATTTATCATGTTGTTTATGAAATTCATGTTGGGTATAAATTGAGATTTCATGGATTTTAGGTTTTCTCATATTGAAATGCATTGTGTATGGTGTTAACATATGTGACTTCATGGGATGAGTTAATGAACATGTTTAGTTATGTTGTTATGAAAAGGCATGTTGGCCTAATATTGTTATGTTGAGCTTGCTCTTGTTGGAGAAGGTAGTTCCTCCAATGTTTATACGAAATGGTAATTTTGATGCATAATGAGGTGGTGGAGGTAGTTCCCACATTTGTGATGCATGGAGCTTATGATGTGGAGTTGATGTTTCCTCCTATAATTGTGCAATTGATTTACATATCTTGTTGTTGGGCTGCTAGTCTTGAGTCGTTAAATCCCCTAAAAGTGTTCAAGGTGTCATTCGAGGACGAACGTTCCTAAGGGGGTGGGATATTGTAACAACCCGGAAAAATTCGTCGGTTGAACTAGAGCCTAAACGTAAGGTCAAATGATATAAAATGAATTTCCCCTAGTTTAGTAGACCATCTAAGTGTGTTATGGGGGTGTAGGAGTCAAGGCCAAGGGGAGGAGTGCTAAGCAAAAGGGGTAAGCCAAGGCTGCCCTAGGCTCCACGGCCACCACCACGGCTTGTGGTCATGACCACTGCCAGTGGGAGGCCTCGTGGAGTAACCTTGGCCAAAGGAGGGAAGACTCCAAGTGTCCTAGAAACTGCCTCAACCTTTACAAGAGGAACCACGAGTCGTGGTCCATTCCACTGCTCGTGCATATGGACGTGAGGCTCCTTTGTCTCGTGAGGTTTGGGGGCAAGTTGGGGGAGTTACTTTCTAAGGCACCACATCCACCACCACGGTCCATGTTGCACTTGACGAGGTAGAGGGGGGATTGTGAAGGGGGGTGTGAACATGCCATGGCATATGGAGGCAAGGCATGGGAAGCCTTGACATGGCCTCAAGACCACGACCTCTACCACGACTCGTGGAAATCACCACAGATCGTGAGAGGCCCTGTGGTAGTGCCTTGGCCTCGTAGGGTGGTTGGCACATTTGAGGGGGCAACTGCCTCAACTCCACGGATAGGACCACGGTCCATGGTCATCACCACGGTCAGTGGAGTGAGGCGTAAGGGCTGGACGGGGTCATTAAAATGAGGGACCCCAAGTTCATTTCCTTTTTATTCCAAATTAAGTGGGGGTGTTTTGGGTATTTTAGGGGTAGAATATATATTGGTTTTAAGTCTAAATTCAGAAGTTTTGGTCATTATTCTCAAACACTCAATTGAAAACAAAAACATTCCACTTCTCTCTAAAAACCTCTCTCTAAACTAACGAAGAAGAAGGAGATATTGAATCTAGGGTTTCAAGGCTCTTCGCCAAATTTCTTGGAGCTTCTTAGTTAATGTATGGTTTCTCTTCATCCTTGGGTAGCTATCACCCAAGGATCCCTTTCAAATATGTTATCAATAAATCAAATCCCCCAATTTCTAGGCTTTTAACTCTTCAACATGGGTCTTTATCCCAAACGAATTTTATTGATTTATTATGGTTATTTATGGTTGGTTATGGTGGATTGTGTGTAGAATGATGGAAATTTGTTTTTGTTCACTCGAAATTCTCCTTGGACCCATGTCTTCCCCAATTTGGTAAATCATGAATTGATGTTATGGGTTGGATGAGATTATGAATATGTCAATTGATTATGTTTAAGTTAATTATGCTATTATATCTTGAATTCCTCATATATTATGTAGTAATTGTATATAGTTGGGTTGATTGTGATTCCAAGACCCTTAAAGAGCAAAGGTATGTAGGTTATGTCTCTTTATGGGGATTATGCATGAGAATGTGAATTACTTAGATAGTGATGATTCTACATCTATTGTGTTATTGTGGTGTTAATGACATGACCATTCTACCCTATACCCTATACACTTGGTTATGTATGAAGTATGTATGTATGTTATGGTATGTTGTAGTGTTGATTGAAAGGATGTTCCTCATGATCACAATACGACTTTAATGTGAAAGGTATACTCACATGTTAGTGTTTCTAAAGTGAAATGAGCTTTCTCACATAGGGACCCTATGAGCTATTGTGATGATATGTTGGCATGAGTGCCTAATGAATGTTGTTATAAACCTAAGTAAAGGCTAATTATGACTTTTAAAGGGAGTTGTGCATAGCACTAAGCGGATAGGAGTATGAGATGGGTTCCTTCACACTAGTAGTGGGGTTTACATTACGGTGTCTCGTGAGATGGAAACCCGCACGTTAGTAGTATAAGGTTTCTAGAATCAATTTCCATATTCCTTAACAATGTGCCCACATAGGTCTTAGCTAGTGGATCCACCTAAATAGCTAGAATGTACATTCTACCTTAGGAAAGTAGAACACCTCTTTTCAGTGCGGGGGTAGAACACCGGATTCCATGTAGCTCACATGGTCTACGTCGGTTATTGCAACTCTTCCCTAAATAATATGAATATGAACTATGGTAAGGACGTGGACATTAACTAGGACTTCTTAAGGGACACTACTTAGTGTGAGTGGTGGTATGGGACTGCACTTGTACATTTCACAAGTAGACTCTAAGAGGGGTTTTGGTAAGGTTCTCTTATGATTATGTTGATATATGGATTATGTAAGAAATGGTATGTATGAATGTTATGAATAGGAATGTCTTCACAATTTATGTATGTTGGTTATGAAATATGATACGATGAAGTATATATGTTATTGGTAGCTTAAAAGTGATACTTGGCATTTGGTAGGGTTATGGGACATTACCTTTGCATTGTACTAGTGTGGCTTTGGGTTGCTTGTATGTTGGATTGGCTTGTGTTTCTTCATAAATGTGCATATTGGTTTCAAAACTTGATAAATGCATGATTTCAACTAAATGTCCCCTTTTATGCATGTTTTAAGGATTCTGTGCATGGAATCCATACTTAGTACAATTAATTTTGCTAACCCATATTTTCTCCTTTTTACTATGAGTGTAGGTTCGGGCCGTTGATACTACGTTCTTCAAGGTGAAGCTTGGGTTGACTATTCCCGCAGCTTGGTGAGTCCTCAAGTTCGAGGACTAGTTTCTATTGATTCTAGTTTCTAGTTGATTTCCTATGTTTGGAACTATATTGTATTTCCTATATTTGGATTCTTTATTGATGTAAGGGCTTAGACCCTATTTGTACTCATATGTCTAGATGGTGATTGAGACAAGTCTGGTGCTATTTTCCTTAGATGAAGAAGGTGACTTTGATTGTAAAAGTTTTAAATTTTTCTATATTTTCTATGTGTCTATATAAGATGATGAATTCCAAGGACTTGTATGCGACCCCTTCAGGGTCAATTACGCCGTGTTACTTCTAGGGGGTAGCCCGGGTCATGACATAAGATATTCCCAAAATATTGTGCTCTGATACCATGTTTGTCACGACCCGGGGGTACCCCGTAGATGCGACACGGCGTACTCAACCCCGAAGGGGTCTTATAATAGCCTCTTAGCATTCATAACATAAGATACTTAGAAATAGTACGGAATTAAAACTTTTCTTTAAATCCACAATAGAAAACATTCATTAAAAACACTTGAAACAGCGAAAGTGTATCGTCTCACATGGACATCTAAACAATATCTTGAAACAAAGTAGGGACCCGACCTTTACAATCAAAAAGACTACTAATGTCTATGACATGAAAGAAACGAAACATAAGAGTTCTTGTCCTCGAATCCATGAGGACATACCACTTGATCTTGGAGAAACTTAGTCCAAGCCTTGAACTAGAGAAAAGCAAGTCTAATGCCGAAACCTACACTTGTAGTAAACATGAAAGAAATATGGGTTAGCACAATTAAGTACCAAGTATGATAGCCATGCAAAAACATGCTTGAAAAGGACATTTTATTGGAAAGTCATGCTTTTATGCCATTTTGATAAAACTTCATGAACAAAGGTAAAAGGCATAATATACAAACACAACCAACATACAAGTCACATTTTCATATTTGAACATAATCAACATCTAAGCCATTACCTTCACATTAAAGCCTTCACCTCAAGTAACCTTCAAGCTATACTTTGTGCAATGTATGGATAACATCCCATAACAACATCCACACTAAAATAACACCTTAAGGTCACCAAAAGTGAACTTACAATTCTTCCTTTTTGTCTTTAGACCATACTCATGCATAATTAACATATAACTTTCATAAATCAAACAACACATTTGGACAAACATCTAAGACAACTCTAAGTCATACTTGTGCAATGTATGGGTAGTATCTCATACTACTACTCACACTAAGTACCCCTTTGAAGCCATCATAAAGAAGGACCTTCATATACAATAAGTCATGACAAGGAAGTAACTCATAATACAATCCAAGTATAGCATGCATCATCACATATAAGCGTTTACATCAACCTTCTTCATTAACTTTCTTTTGATCACTTTCATTCATTAGCATTAAGAGATTAGATAATGAAACCATAGCCTCTCAAAGCCTACTCGTACAATGTATGGATAGCATCCCATACTACTACCCACACGTTATAGAACATCTCAAGTAACTAAGCCATATATCTTACATGATGGAAATAAGCATTTAACCGACATAGACCATGAGATCTTGTCATGGAATCTGGTTTCATAAGTCCCCACACCCTAAAGAGGTGGTCTTACTTGCCTAAGGTAGGACCGGTACATATAGCTTATGTGGATCCGCAAGCTAGACCTATGTCGGCGCATAGTTTATGGGCTAAGGTAGATGATCACTAATACCCGACCTAAACATCAGGAGAGTCTCCATCTAACCAAATCAACTCGATGCTTAGCCTACATTCCCATAGAGTAGTTCATTACTTTAACATTATTGCACATGAGAGGGTGCCATTGGCCTGCCGGCCTAAGGTACATTTATTTACACATGAAAGGGAACCATGAGCCTACCGATTCAAGGTACATTTTAAATACACATGAAAGGGCACCATGAGCCTACCGATTCAAGGTACATTTTAGGAAAGCTCATGAACTCTTCTTGAAAGGTGCCATAAGCCTACCAATCCCAAATTTGATTTACATCATATATGGAAGGGTGCCATAAGCCTACCGATCCCAAGATACATTACTTCATTTAGGGAAGGATGCCATACGCCTACCAATCCCAAGGTTCATTATTAACATGTATGGAATGGTGCCATTAGCCTACTCATCCAAGGATTCAACAATCAACAATAATCTCATTTATAAAAGAACAGGATGCATAAGCCTACCAATTCAAGATATACAATACATTGAAGAACCCTTCACATTCCATCATTAGCAGTCATAAGTGTCAAATTGAGAAATAACCTTTCAATAATAACACATTTACTTTCAAGACATGATCACATTAACTTTATTGGATTCACATTCATATATACAATATCATGATAATACTTCAATTCCTCATACAATGCCTCCAAGGCCATGAAATCTCAAATCACCAAGACACCAACAATTTACTATAATTAAGGCATGTATAATAATACAATTCAACATACTAGAGCAATTTAGACAAATTCCATTCACATGCTTTCATAATCAACAAATCCACTTCATAAAAACACAATTTAGGAATTGAGGGAATTCATCGATTCATAGAGTATTTTCATTATAAATCATCAATTAAACACAAATACAATCCTAATTAATCATTAATAACCATTTGAAAAAGTTTGATGAAGCAACCCATGAGATTGAATAAAATCCTAGGTTTTTGAGAAACTTGAAAACTTGAAATCACCTTTCAATTGGCTCTTTTGAATGAAAATTTAAACTAGGATAAAGACTACCATACCTTGCTATTGAATCATCACGAAATTTGAGGAAGAAACACCTTGAATCTTCAAACCCTAGCCTCCCCTCTTTCTTCTTGTTCAATGGAGGAATCCTAGTGAGAGAAATATTTGAAAGGAGATGGGTATTCTTTTAATTCTATTTGGAGTGACTTGATTGAAGGAATTCAAGTCTAAAAAGTTTTTATAGTTGCTAGGAAAGGAATAGAATAATGTGGACTCAACTTAGGAAAAGCACTAAGGACCCACAAGGTTTTAACTTAAAACTCTACACCCTTCACGTCTTGGCTCAACCTTTGGACCCTTAGTCTCACCAAGGGCACTAGGCAACTCGCCAAGTGCACCCTTGGCTCGCCCAATTTTCCAGTGAGCTCACTAAATAGGCAGATCACTAGGCGATCTAGAGGACCAATGGGCGATTCGCCAACCTGCTTGGCAAGCTACGACTTAGCTAGCCCTTTGATCCAGAACCTAGGCCAAGCGGACAGCCCACTAGGTGATCACAAGGGCACAAGGTCAAATCGCCCAACCCTTTGGGCGCTAAAGTAGTCCCATCGCCAAAAGGTCCATAAAATAACAAGGTTTCTTCCACTCTAGCTTGCTCACTTAGGCCCTTTCTTGCACCCTAGGCTACTTTCTTGCTCAATTAAGTGCTAAAATAGCCTAGACATCAACTTAAGGTTACACTAACCCACATGATGAGGCTCTAGTTCAACCTATCATTTTGTGAGTCGTTACACCGATATTTATCAGACATGAATAATGTTGACTTATATGCTTAAATGAGATGATGCAAGTTGTACTTGGATTGTATTATGAGTTACTTTCTTGTTATGACTTATTGAGTATGAATGTGCCTTGTCTATGGTGGCTTCAAAGGAGTACTTAGTGTGAGTAGTAGTGTGGGATTCTACACATACATTGCAGAAGAATGACTTAGAGTTGCCCTAGATGATGGTCCTAATGTGTTGATATGATGTATGAAAGGTTTATGTCTCTTAGGTATGAGTATTGTGTAAAGATTCGAAGGTTGATTGGTAAGTTCACTTTGGGTGACCTTGATGTGGTAATTTGTGTGGATGGTGGTATGGGATGCTATTCATACATTGCACAAAGTATAGCTTGAGGGTTACTTGAGGTGAAGGCTTAATGTGATGAAGTGGTGTACATGTTGATTATGTTCTTGTAACACCCCGTAAAACCTAGTAAGACCTAGCTAAGGCTTGACTAAATCTAGTAGGTTGAACTAGAGCCTCACATGTTAGTTTATAGTTGGAAAATTGTTTAAATGATGAAAAATGTCTTTTAAAGTCAGTTGGTGATTTTAGAGGTCAAATGTCAAGAAACGACTATAACGTCCGGAAACTAGTCATTTGAACTAGTGAGTTGTAAGGGTCTTGTCGTTGATGTTTGGAGTCTTTTTTGAGGGTGAAAACTTGTAGAAGTTACTCTCACACTTAGATGTACATGTTTAAGGGTTAAACGTCCAGATACAACTCTCCTATGACCACTCGAGGGGTCCTAGAAGAGGACCCCAAAACAGTCCCCCAAAGCTGCCTTGGCAGCATGGTCTGCATTTTTGGTGGTGATCTACGGAGGCAATTGACGTTCAGTAGATCAAACCATTCCTGATACCATTTTTCGGTGCAGAACTGGTAGTTGGGGGATTCATGGAAGTGGTAGTGTGGTAGGTGGTAGTGTGATAAGTGAGTATTTTATTTTAAAGATTTTATTGTAGTATTCTTTTGCTAAGTGTCTTAATCTTGATATCCCTTTAATGTTAATTTTTGGTAGTGTGAAATTCATGGTAAAATGTAATAATATTTATTGTAATATT
>NC_064292.1:20627812-20636451 GCF_019186545.1 Solanum stenotomum
AGAAATATTCAGATTAAAACAACTATCGGAAGAATATTACAATAAATATTATTACATTTTACCATGAATTTCACACTACCAAAAATTAACATTAAAGGGATATCAAGATTAAGACACTTAGCAAAAGAATACTACAATAAAATCTTTAAAATAAAATACTCACTTATCACACTACCACCTACCACACTACCACTTCCATGAATCCCCCAACTACCAGTTCCGCAACGAAAAATGGTATCTTGCAACATTTAGAGTTGCTGACCCAAACCACGGAAGCAATCCACATTCACTAACTCCACCTACGGTCTGTAGGTAGAGGGGTGTAGGTGCTGCCAGTTTTGGTAGTTTTTAATTAAGTTGAGGGTTAGTGTTTTGGTTAGTTAATTAAGTAGGATTTATGGGAGGTCGGTTAGGTGGTTAATTAATTAACTATATAAACTTATAGGACCCTAAACTAATCCATTAATTCACCACAAGTCAAGACCCCAAATCAAAACATAATTTCCCTTTCCCTCCCAAATTCTTCTCTCCAAGAACACCATTGAAGACCAATGAAGAAACCAACCTAGGGGTTTGAATATGGAGGCTTTCACTTAGGATTTTCGTAGGTTTCTACACCTAAGGTATGGTGGTTTTCATCCATGGGTAGCTATCACCCATGGAGCCCTCTCAAAAGTTTTCAATTCAAATTCTAGAAATCTTTAAAAGCTAGAGTTTCAACTCAACCCCATGGATTCCTTTCGAAGCTTTTCTAAAAGATTGATTTACGTTTGTTATGGATTATATTACTGATTTAAGATTATTTTAACTTCAAATATAACGAATCCATGAGTTTTTCCCCAACCCAAGCTATGGTTTTTCTCTACAAAAAGAATGTGGTTAGAAGTTGATTCAATTGATTGAATTAGAGTTGTTTATGATGTAATTACATGATCTAAGTATAATTATACATGTATTCTTGGTTAACCTATGAATCTAAGATGAAATTGACATGATCTAGGGTTATATCATGAAAGAGGCAACTTGAGGGGTTAGATGTGATCTTCTAAGATTGATGAACTTCTTGGTAAATTTCCTTAGATTAGATCACCTAGACATGAATTGATCATGATGAATCTTGTAGACCTAGACTAACTTGATTATGATCATATTGGTTATATTGTTGGTTTATGATGTTCTTCTACCTAAAGTGCCAAATCTCAGAGGATAAACTTGATCTTGACTCTTGTCTTTGAAGGATAATCTATGAAGGTATGTTATGATGAATTTATATTATATGAGCTGTTGACCCACTTGTAGTGGAGGAGTTTCTTATCATGTATCTCTTGTATGAATGAATTGATCCACTTATGGTGGAGGTGCTTATTTGTCAATATGTATTGTAGTGTTGAGATAAGGTCCCTCTTCCCTACAACCCTAGATATGACTAGGTATGATATGTTATGAATACGAATGATATGTTATGATCATTGTGGTGTTATGCATGTTGAATTGTATGTGGTGCTATTGTGGAAGGACCCTACCCCGTATCCCTCTAATATGAATATATGATTCTCTACATGTAATGAATGATCTACTTGAATGATGAATGGATCCATGTCTATTGTAATAATGTTATATGAGTGATTTACTTGGTCTAAGATACTTAAATGCAATCTATGTGAATTGTGCATGAGTTGGGATATGGTGTACATATTGTGACCCCTTTTAGAAGGGAAGTGTCTATGATGATAATGTCGTAGTTGTAGTGCCATTGTTAGGAAAATCATGCACACACACACTCTCCATGCATAAACATGAATATGATGTGTCTATGGTGTCAATTGAAAGTCTAATTCTCATATGCACCTTTACATACTATTATGCATGAAAGCTACATAACCATGAAGATATGACTATGTATGATATGATATGATTATGTACAACATGCTATGACTACATATGATAAGGTAAGATTATGGTAGTAATGTCATGTTGTATGAAAGGTTATTCTCATGAACACACTACGAATATAATGTTAAAGGCTTACTCACATGTTAATGATTCTAAGGTTGAAAGAACATTCTCACCCAAATGAATCTTGAGCTATTATGATGTATGTTGGTTTGAGTGCCTACGACATTCTTGTATAAACCTAAGTTTAAGTAAAGACTTAATGTAACTTTTAAAGGTAATTTTGGTTAGCACCGAGTAGATATGAAAGTATGATGGGAGGCTTTTACGTTTAGCAAGTCCGGGTTCCCAATGTATGTTGTCTCATGGGATGGAAACCTTCTACATTTAGCAAGTCCGGGTTTCTAGTGGCAATCCCCATATCCCAAAACTATGTGCCTACATAGGTTTTAGCTAGTGGATCCACCTAAAAGTTAATATGTACGTTCTACCTTAGGCAAGTAGGACACTCTCTTTTTGGTGTGGAAGTAGAACATCACATTCCATGTAGCTCACATGGTCTGTCGGTTAAGGTTATATTTCCCTAATTAATATGAATACGAGCTATGATAAGAACATGGACTCTAAGTATGACTTGTTAGGATTGTATGTGTAGAAGAATGAGAAAGAATGAAATATGATGGCAAAAGCTTTTGAAAAAAATGAGACCCATCCAAAAATCTGTGATATGTGCTAAAATATATAGGCTAGAATAAGTTGAATGTGTTGGCTCTGACTATGACATGATAATGGACCAACTTGATGGTACGACTTAAGCTAAAACTTGAACTGGGTAATTTGATGATGAAACTATGTGCCAAGAATCGGTGAGAATAGTTAATTGTTAAAATAGTTTTTGTGCCAATCTAGAACTTTCCCAGTTAGTCTTGCTAAGACAATCTACTCTAGAGGCTAGGAAGTGATCATAGGACCTTGTTCTGATAAGTCCACAAATTGCCTAAAAAGAATCCAACCAAATGAAATAAATGCTCCCTTTGATCCAAATGCTTTGAGCCTAAATTAGACCATTTCATTCTAAACCCCTAACTCACCTTACCATAATCTACTATGTTGGCCCCAGTCCCTCCTTGGACATGTGCACCTTGACTTAGGCCAAAAGCCTAAGTTGAGGGTGGCTAATGTAAAAAGTTATCTCAATCTTGGCCCTGATCCGACATCGGGTATTGTGCACCTCAACCAATGGAAAATCCATAAGTTGAGGGTGTTTATGAAAGAGGAAACCAAAAGAAAAATGGGTATGAAAAAAGTTTGGTGTTGAAAAAGAGAAAAAGAAAAAAGAGCAAAGGATGTGACTTGTTGAAAGCTAAAGAAAAGAATTAAGTGCAAGAAAAAGAAGAAAGACAAAAAAATTAAGAGCTACAAAGTCTAATGTCACATCCATGGTTGAAAAGAGTCAAGGGAAAGAAGGTAAAATGGTAGGATGTCAAAAATATGGGAAAAAGGGGTAGAAAGCCTAATGTAATGTCAAGGAGGGTAGAAAGTCACTAAAAAGAACCCAAATGTACCACACCTGACCCTGAGCCTACAGTACAAGCAAATAAAGTCCTATAGTGATCCTAGAACCTAGTTTGGAGAATCTAAGCAGTGAAAATAAGGGCAAGCCTATGGTATTGAGCACTAATTGTACTTGAAGTTACTACTGAGCGTGAGTGTTGAATGAATCCTTGTACTCAAAAATCATATTTATTGTGTGAAAAAGGGATTTCGTTTGAAGTAAGGGCACTAGTTACATTGTTGGAAAGGTTGTACCTTGGTGATAGGAAAACAATGTATGTTGTGTGTTGATTTGTCGATCTTTGACATGTTTTGATCCGCAAAAGTTAGCTTGTTGAGTCTGAGAGAAAGCATTTGCACTTAAAAAGAGAGTCGAGGTAGATAGTCATGTGATTTCTTCTGCTTGAATTGCTTGCTTCTATACACATGTCGTTTAGAGTCTTAGTGCATTGCATGAGGACCAATAACGAATTTAAGGTGAGAGTGTTGATGTACCGTGAGTTTACGGTATTTTTAATACATTTCACTTAAGAGTTGTATGTGTCTAGGGCCATTTTGTATTGGTTTTTATGTATTTTTATCATGCTTGCAGGAAATATGTTCAAACGCGGAAACTGAGAGACACAGTTGAAGGATGTGCAGAAAAGGGCATCTACAAAGGTGATCTACGGATCGTAGGTCCATTCACGCTCCGTAGATTATTGACGTAGATGGGCAAGCAAGGCATTGAAGAAGATCAAGGAATTCTTGACGAAGTGTGGAACCACAGAGGCAATCAACGGACCGTAGATTGATCAACGGACCGTAGATTGATCTACGGACCGTACTGTTGATCCGTCAAATGATTCAAAGAGGGATTCCAGTACCTGATTTTTGAAGATTCTAAGTATGGAGCTACAAAGGAGGATCCAAGGACCGTATATCAATCCACGGTTTGTACTATGGATCCGTCGTTTGGTTCAGAGAGTTGAAGATTTTGAAGTTAGAAATTTGCCTAAGTCCTGAGCCATGGAATTGACCTACGGATCATAGGTCAATCCACGGTTCGTAGGTCAATGTCGTAAATCGAAGACGCCTGCTGAAATATTATTTCCTTATTTCGTTTCCTTTTTAGTAAGGACTTGTTTTTCTATAAATACGGTATGTAAACCTCATTTTTGGGGGTTAGACATTATTACTTTGGTTTTAGTTCTTGACTTTTGATATTATCCTACAACTTTAGTAATTTTTAATTTCTTAAGTTCATTTTGAAGATTTTGGTATTCAAATTCAAGTTGAGGTTCTGGGTTTCATCTATTCATTACGTAAGTTCATGATTTCTTCATCTAAAGATATGAATTGTGTTCTTGCTATATGGGTAACTAAATCCACAACTAGGGTTGTGGGAACCATGAGCGATTAACAAAATATGATTAGTAACTAAGCAATCTTGAATAGTGTTATTGCATGCATTGATAATTCTTTCGTTTAGAACTCTTTTTAATGGTTGCAAACGTTAGAATTCCCCTCATTACTACTTGCCGGACCAAGGAGGTAATTAACAAGAAAAGAATTATCAACATAGATTTAGTGTGATACTATCTAATAGGCTAGTGTCGATTGGTGCGAAGTAATAACTAAGCCAAACCATCGATGTGATGTCTAATATGAGGTAACGGTAAGGGTTAGTAAATTGTACACACTTAGCCGGACGAAGGTGCGGGGTGAAATTCTCTAGATGCTGGACCAAGGATTTAGAGATACCTAACTTATCACTTTGCATGTAATACACTAGGAAAGGTTTGCTATTACTAGGATTATTGCGTTATGAGCTTATGGGGAACATGTACACCCTAGTTTTTCTCATCTTGATAAACAATTAAAGTTTGAATCTTGCTTACTGATTGTCACATAATTTCCAGAATTTGTTTCACAAATCCCTCCCCCCTTTAATTACTTGTTGCAGAAATACTTTGACTAAACGAATCTAATCGTAAGTTGAATTTAAGTCTAGACCATATTCCTCGTGGGATCAACTCCAACCTACAATTTGGGTTCTTTACTTGATAACGATCGCTTATGCTTCTTCTGCGAGGTGTAATTTAAGCATATCAAATTTTGGCGCCACTTACAAGGACTAAGGCTTTTAGATTAAGTTTAACTACGTTATTGAACTTTAGTCAAATATTTCCTAATTTTACTTTTTGTTTTGTTTTTGTCTCTCCTTGGTTCCTACTCTAGTGTATGCCTAAGTACATGGAGCCAAGGAGAACCACTTACTCCCTACGATCCAGAAGTGAACTGAAATTTGCGAAGAATGAATAATCAAGGAGTTCATGTTAATGATATCGGAGGAGAATTAGGTGATGACGTTGGGCTGCAGCCTCTGAGAGTTGGTGATGAGAATAATCAGGTTCAAGCCGAGAATCTATTGAGAGATACAGTGAGGGTACAGGAACAACTAGGGCCAAGACTGTGTGATAACTATAGGGTCAACTTTAATGCGGCTGAATCTGACGGACCTCTCGTCCTACCTCCGGGGCATACATTTGTGGTGACTAGCAGTCTGATGCAAATACTTACAGCGAGGGGCTTATTTGCGGGTTTGGCATCCGAGGATCCACATGCTCATGTAACCAAGAAAAGGAGTGTTTGAAAAAGTTGTGTGGGACGACCGAACTTGGACATGGATGTCATCAGATTGCAAGTATTCCATCTATCATTGACTGGAGATGTTGTTGTGTGGTTTAATGAGCTCCCTTACAACTTAATTTATACGTGGGACCAATTGACTGATGTGTTCCTAGAAAAAATCTTTCCAGTGTCAAAGAAGTTGAACCACAAAGATACTCTCAACAATTTTGTAGCACTACCTAGAGAGTATGTGAGTAGTTCGTGGGACACGTTGACTGCTTTCATTAGAGGTGTTCCGAATCACCTTATTGATGATGAGTCGTTGAAGGAATACTTCTACCGAGGTCAGAATGACAACCTTAAGGTAGTGGTTGATACTATTTCTACAGGTTCATATGGTGAGTGCACTTTTGAGCAGATTGCATAGAAATTGGAGAAGATCTCTCAAAACAATAAAGCTTGGAGCACTAAAAAGTCGGACACTGGAAGAAACACATTTGTCATTCAAGCTACAAACAACCAATCTGCGGATGAGATTCGTGAGGAGATGGCTCAAATGAGGACCGAATTAGGGTTGGTCTTGAAGCATGTGAGCGGAGGTGCGGAGAAGGTAAATGCTATGAATTATTTTACTAGAAATCCACCACCAATTTAGGAGTGTTACTATGAAGAGGATGCGTATGCGGTGAATGATCAGACGAGGGGTTTTCGACCAAACACCCAAGGTTCCAATACGGATAATTGGCGCCAGGGTCAAGGAAACCAAGGTCGGAACTATGGAAACTTCAACCGAGAGGGGCAATATGTACAAGATGGGAACTACAATCGAAACAACTATGGCAACAGAAATGATTAGACTAGACCTTATGTTCCTCCTCAAAATCAGGAATCTGGCCCTAGGGAAGCTGGAAGTAATATGTCACGTATTGAGGATATGATGCAGAAGATGATGAGGAGGTTTGATGCAACTGATCAGAATGTAAAGGAGATGAGAAATGACTTGTCTGGTATTGGTCAAAAAGTTGGTGCCCACGCAGTGTCAATCAAGTATCTTGAGCAGCAGATGACTCAGTTGTCAGCTACAGTAAATCCACGTCAACCTGGCACACTTCCTAGCAACACCATCCAGAATCCAAAGATTGATGGGCATTGTATGGCAGTCACTACTTGAGGGGGTAAGCAAACCATTGATCCACCTATGCCATCTGGGGTGGAAATTGAGACCAGAAAAGATGATGATGTTGTTGAGGTAAGTGGAGAGTATGAGAATGCGACAGAGAAAAAAGTGGAGGTAACTTAGAAAGTTGTCCCCATACTTAGACCTCCACCTCTTTTCCCGTAGAGGTTAGTGAGGAGGACCGAAGAAGGAAAATACCACCGGTTTATTAGCATGTTGAAGAAGTTTTCCATCAGTATTCCGTTGATAGAGGCTTAGGAGCAAATGCCTAGGTATGCAAAATTAATGAAAGATATAGTGACAAAGAAAGGGATCGTGAGCTTCGAAGATGATGATAGATTGCAACATTGTAGTACTATTGCTACAAGGTCCCTTGTGCAGAAGAAGGAGGATCTTGGTGCCTTCAGTATTCCAAGTACCATCGAGTTGTTGCATTTTGCTAAGGCATTGTGTGATCTTGGTGCTAGCATTAATCTGATGTCATTGACTATTTACAAGAAGTTGGGTCTGGGAGATCCAAAACTGACTGCGATGAGGTTGCTCATGGCTGATAGAACTGTGAGGAGGCCCATTCGTGTGCTCCATGATGTACTACTGAAAGTGGAGTCGTTCATCTTTCCGGTGGATTTTGTGATTCTTGACTGTGAGGTTGATTTTGAGGTTCCCATCATTCTAGGGAGACCATTCCTTGCAACTGGGAACGCCTTGGTTGATATGAAAAAGGGCAGATGAAGTTCAGACTAAACAATGAAGAGGCAACTTTCAATATATGTAGGTCTATGAAGCAGAGTAGTGAGCTCTAATCGGTTTCTGCGATAACATATAGAGTCGAAAGTGTGTCTAAGTAGTAGATTGAAGAGAGACTGGGTGTTAAGGCACTAGCAGCGGTTATGGTAATCTTTTAGAGTGATGGTATCGAAGTGTATGATGAGTTGGTAGCCGCACTTGAAAGGTGTGAATATCGTTCGAAACCAAAGAAGTTACAACTAGACATAAAAAATCGTCAGTCCCCACCCGCAAGACCGTTTGTTGAGAAGGCACCAAAATTGGAGCTTAAGGCTCTACCATCACATTTGAGGTACGTATTCTTGGGAAAAGATGACACCTTATCTGAAATGACCCAAAAAGTTCTTAAAAATGTGCTTCGGAAGTTACCGAAAACTTGTTTAGCTATATATAAAAAAATCCGTTTCATTTTTTGAAAATCCGACTTCATATTCTTGTTTAGGGGGTCAAATTGAGTGGGAAATAGGTCTAACTCAAATTTTAGAGCAACCGTATCAAAATCCGAAATTTCCAAGTGAAGCCTTTTTCGAGGGTCTACTTTGGAGGGCCATATCTCCTAGCACACAAATTATTGGGTGGCCAATAACATATCCATGGAAAGCCCTTTGATTTAGCT
>NC_064292.1:20637345-20732465 GCF_019186545.1 Solanum stenotomum
TTTATATCTCACCACCTAGGATGCTTGGGGTGTGACCAACAACAACCATGTGAGAGGTTTATATCTCACCACCTAGGATGCTTGGGGTGTGACCAACATCAACCATGTGAGAGGTTTATATCTCACCACCTAGGATGCTTGGGGTGTGACCAACATCAACCATGTGAGGGGTTTCTACCTTGCCACCAGGGTGTCCGGGTCTGAACGGCATCCCCCATCCTAAGTTGGGGTTATAGATTGGTTAGATCATGCATACACATATGATATCTACTATTAGTATAGATTTACTTAAACATGTTTTGACTTCACTTTGATCATGCATCCTCATATTGTTATTCATAATGCCTATGAAACTATTTCTTGTATTTCGATTGTGTCCTTGTCTATTGTTGTGTTGCACCCCGCATACTTAGTACATTCCAAGTACTAACGCATATTTTGCCTACATGATGTCNCATGTAGGGACCGGAGCTACTCTTGATCCTTCTCTCTATTCACGTGGCTAGTACGGTGCTTATCCGAGTTGTTGATGAGTCTTCAATGATTCGAGGGCTATGTTATGTTTCCTACTCCTATGTTTTGAGACTTTAGCTTGCAATTGTATTTTGACTATGAGGGGAGCCGGTAGTATGTCATGGCCCCGTCCTATCTATGTATGTAGAGGTGTGCGTTGGACAAGTATTTTGTAAATGAGCTTGACTCTTGTCCTATGATGTCATTTTGAAATAGTTTGCCCTTAGTCCCTATTTCTTGTTAATTAATGTTGAATGTACTTCCGCGACCGATGAAGTGTGATGAAAAACTTGAGAGGCTTGTTTGGGGTTCCTTCGGGTTCCTCATTCGCCATGTCACGTCTAGGCCCTAGGCTTGGGTCGTGACATTATCGATCATTATTGTGGCAAATTTGAATGGGCTACAAGTAGAGTGTTTGGTTGCTGTGTTGAAGAGGTTCAAGCGAGTTATTGGGTGGACTATTGCGGACATTTTTGGGATCCTTTCCCGGTATCTGTTCTCATAAACCCAACTCATGATAGATCACAAGCCTAGTATTGAGTACTAGAGAATATTAAATCTCCCTATGCAAGAGGTAGTTAAAAAGGAGATCATCAAGTGGTTGGATGCCAGAGTTATTTATCCCATTACAGATAGTAGTTGGGTGTGTCATGTTCAGTTTGTCACTAAGAAAGGTGCGATTACTGTAGTTCCTAATAAGAGAAATGATCTTGTTCCGATGCGGCCTGTGACTGGATGAAGAGTCTACATGGACTACCGAAAGTTAAATGCTTGGACAAAAAAGGACCATCTCCCTATGCCATTCATGGATTAAATGCTGGATAAACTTGCAGGTAAGGGTTGGTATTGTTTTCTTAATGGTTATTCGGGCTACAATCAGATTTCTATCACTCCGGAAGACCAAGAGAAGACCACCTTCACTTGCCATTATGGGATTTTTGCTTTCAAACGGATCCCAAATGGGTTGTGCAATGCTCCAGCAACCCTCCATCGTTGTATGATGTCGATATTCTCTGATATGGTGAAGAACACTATTGAGGTGTTCATGAATTATTTCTATGTCGTAGGTGACTCTTTTGATCGTTGTATGGATCATTTGGCCAAGGTGCTTAAAAGGTGTGAAGACTGCAATGTGGTGTTAAACTGGGAGAAGTGCCATTTTATGGTAAAAGAAGGGATAGTTTTGGGCCATCGGATCTCTGAGAGGAGCATTGAGGTTGATAGAGTGAAAGTTGAGGTAATAGAAAAGCTTCCACCACCTATCTCTGTTAAAGGTGTTAGAAGTTTTCTCGGGCATCTGGTTTTTATAGGAGGTTCATCAAGAATTTTTCAAAAATTGCACACCTATTATGCAAATTGCTCTAAAAGGAGTACAAATTTGATTTTGATGATGCTTGTCTTAGAGCATTTGGGGAGTTCAGCGAGAAGTTAGTTACTGCACCTATCATTATTTCACTGGATTGGGAACAGTCGTTTGAGGTGATGTGTGATGCGAGTGGAGTGGTGCTTGGTGTGCTATTTGGACAGAGGCGAGAGAAGATTATTCATCCTATTTACTATGCTAGCAAAGCTCTAAATATGGCTCAAAAGAACTATACTATGACTGAACAGGAGCTTATTGCAGTGGTTTTAGCATTCGAGAAATTTCGATCCAACTTGCTTGGTAATAAGGTCATTGTGCATACTGACCATTCTGCATTGAGGTATTTGATGGCGAAAAAGGATGCGAAACCGAGGTTGATTAGATGGGTAATGTTGCTGCAAGAGTTCAACTTTGTGGTGAAAGATAGAAAGGGGACTGAAAATCAAGTTGTCGATCACTTGTCCAGATTAGAGGAAGAGGCAATGCTAAAGCTTAGTGATAGGGCTGAAATTAATGATGTTTTTCCAGATGAATAGGTATTGGCTGCTTCCCATGATCTAATTCCTTGGTTCGCAGACTTTGCTAATTATTTGGATAGCGATTTGGTGCCCCTGGATTTGTCTTTTCACCAAAGGAAAAAGTGTACGCATGATGTGAAGAAATTCTTTTGGGATGAACCTTACTTGTATCAGAGTTGTGCTGATGGGATTATTCTTCGTTGTGTTCCTGAAGTTGAGATGTTGAGTGTACTTGAGGCATGTCATTCATCGCCTGTTGGTGGGTATCATAGTGGTATTCAGATTGCGCATAAGATTTTGCAGTGCGGGTACTACTGGCCTACCATCCACAAAGATGCTCATGATTTCGCAAAGTCGTGTGACCGTCACCAAAGACAACGATGGATTTCAAAGAGGCAAGAGGTTCCCATGAATCATATATTAGTGATAGAGTTGTTTGATGTATGGGCCATTGATTTTATGGTCCATTTGTGAGTTCACATGGGATAAAGTATATTCTTGTTGCGGTTGATTATGTGTCAAAGTGGGTGGAAGCAGTTGCACTGCCCAACAATGAAGGTAAAAGTGTCACCGCATTCTTGAAAAAGAATATCTTCTCCAGATTTGGTACAGCTAGGCGATTATCAGTGATGGAGGTTCCCACTTTTGTAATAAGTTGTTCAAGGCGCTACTTGGAAAATATGGTGTCCGCCACAATGTAGCCACTACCTACCATCCGCAGACTAGTGGGCAAGTTGAATTGTCCGACAGAGAGATCAAATAAATTTTGGCGAAGACTGTGAATGCTAATAGAACGGATTGGTTAAGGAAGCTTGATGATGCTCTATGGGCATATTGCACTTCATACAAGACTCCAATAGGTATGTCCCCTTACCAACTTTTATATGGGAAGTCTTGTTATTTACCGGTAGAGCTAGAGCATAAGGCTATGTGGGCAATAAAGAAGTTATATTTGGATTGGGGCACCGCATCAAATCGAAGAATGAATGACTTGATATGCTTAATGAGTTTCGCCTAAAAGCTTATGAAAGTTCACCCTTGTACAAAGAGAAGATGAAGAGGTATCATGATCAAAGAATTTAAAAGCGAGAATTTCTTGTGGGTGATCTTGTCCTTCTATTCAACTCTAGGTTGCGCTTGTTTCCGGGCAAACTCCAGTCCAAATGGACCGGGCCATTTTTGCTCACCGAAGTGCTCCCCCATGGAGCGGTTGAGCTTGAGAACAATTAAGGAACAAGGTTCATGGTAAACGGGCAAAGGATCAGGATCTATCTGGGAAATGCGGAAAGTGTGCAAGAAGTTGTTGAGGCCTACTATCTTGATGAAATATGAGTAATCAAGAGGTATTCGTCATGCCGTGACATTAAATCAAGCGATGTTTGGGAGGAAACCCAAGATGTAAGATCTAGCCAACGATAGGTTTTTGCTTCCGTTTAGTAGTTTTTCTTCGTTTATTTGCTTCTCTGTACTCATTTAAATCAGTGTTTTATTTTTGTTGTAGTGTTGGCTAGATATAACATAGGGTCCGTGTCTACGAAGTATCCAGAAAATGTAAAAAGAAAGGCCTAATTGTTGATGCATGTGTAGGGGCGCAAATAAAAATCTGCAGAGAAAGGTCTGGTGCAAAAGTCTAAGGACCCCATTGACGGTTTGTGGTTCATTCCACAGACCGTGAATGGTGTCAATAGATCCCAGGTAAGTGCTATCAATTTTTTCTAAGTGTGAGAGGGATCTACAGTCCCTACCTACAGATCGTAAACAGGGTCTCGTGGGTCCAAACCCTAAGTCTGCCTGACCTGACTCGGACCCCTACTAATAAAAAACCCAAATTTTCAAATCATTCCCCCTTCCCTCCATTCACTCCCAACCCGTTTCTTTACCCCTCAATCACTCAAATCACTTCCTACTACCATAACTCCCCCATAAATCACTCCACCAAGCTCCCTCATATTCCCAAGTCCCTTTTCTCTTAAAATTCCACTCATCCCTAAATTCCCCAAGAGGTCTGGTGTCCTTGTTCAGTGCGAAAGGCGAGCAAAAGGTTGTTGGAAGTCTAGAGTCGTATCACAATCACCCCATTTCCTTTGCTTGTAAGGTAATCAACTTTCCCCTCACTTTGAATTTCAAATTCATTGTTATAAAAAGTTCGGATTTGGGTCTTGACCTTTGTTGTTTGATTGTATGAAATGTATGCTAAATGATGCCTATAACACCCTTGGGATGTTAGAAAGTTATTGTGAGTTGTTACAATGAATAAAATTAGTGAAATAAGAGTCGAAATGCAACTTTTCACCTAGGGTTCCTCGTTTTGTCTGCAATATGTGTTGTAAATTGAGTAATTGAAACCCTTAGGATGACGAACTAGCATAAATTGTGTTGAAAAGCATGATTAGACTAGGAGAAATTGTTGAAAGATAAAAATTAGGCTTCAAAGTGAACATGTCTGAGACCTGGCACAGACCCAAACAATGAGACCCCGTCTACGGACCGTAGGTCAATCTACGGACTGTAGATCAGGTCTGTGGATGGTGGCACATGGCAATTTCTCTAAGTGTGGAACCACAGAGGTGGACTACGGTCCGTAGATCAATCTACGAACCATTCTGCCATCTATGGTTCCCATCAGAGCCCAACTTTTTGGGACTTCTGATCTACGGAGGGGATCCACGGACCGTAGATCAATCTACCAACCGAAGATACCCACCGTAGGTGGCCACTGAAGCCACTATCTGAAAACAAAATTGTTTTTCATTTTTGTTCGTCTTTAGGTCTAAAATTTTCTCGAGTGTGTTTTTGGTTATCTTGGTACTAACAATTCCTCCATAGGTACAATGGCCCCCAAGAAAGCGATATCCACTAAGGGTAGGTCTAAATCAACGGCACCCTCCCGCAAATTGATTTACAACTTTTCGGCGGGGGAGAATGACCCTGAGTATGTCCCCACCACTAGGAGGACACCACCCTCAGCACCCGGAGCTACTCGGAATCAGTCTAAGAAGGTGCTCCCCGACGTAGTCACTACTTCCCAGTCTGATTAGGACGATACACTGATCAGGTCACCGGCTAGGTCTGCTTCCGATTCTGAATCAAATTCTGCTGCAGGGTCTCCTTCAATATCTGCCACCAGCTCAAGTTCACAGGGCCATGGTACCTCGTCTTATGAGGCCACTAGCTCGGGAGAAGTTCTGGAGCCACAAAACTACGACCCTGATCTGGTGGCCGATGAACCAAACAAATGGTGTGTTGACGGGCAATGGCAAATCTACCGGGATACCAAAATGCGGAATGAGAAAGAAAAAATGGCTCGACTCATTACTGAAGAGCACAAAGTCCTCACGGAGAGCTTTCGCACTATTGCCAACATCCACTGGCTCTTTCAGCTTCACAAGCGTGATTGGATGGCTCGAGACCCTGGGACTTATAGCGAGGAGATGGTGCGGGAATTGTATGCCTCATATGCTTCCACTCTCTGAGGTTCCATCGACAAGAGGTCCAAGCCCATAGCCCAAGACCATCTCACTTCTACTATGGTCTATGGTTTTTCGGTAAACATATCACATACCGCCATAAGTCGATTCCTTTACGGCCTTGGACCTGATCACACTTGGGCACTCACGCAGCTGAATTTGACTATAGATGGGACAGTGTGAGGAGTGGAGCCTTTACACATAATGTCGAACAGAGGGAAGCTCTTTTACTGTGGCTGGCCATGTACATTGCTGAGGATGGAGAGCGTGTGGAGTGGGTCGCCGCACCACATTTAGGTATTCGGAAGGCCACCCTGAATTTAGTGGACAAGTTCTTCTAGTTACTGGTATGGAACAGAGTGTCATCGACTAAGGTTGACAATACGTTTACATGGGACAGAGCAGTTATGGTTGCGGCGTTGGTAGCGGGGCTCGAGATCAACTTTGCCCGCATGTTATTGGCAGAGATTCATGAGAGGGCCTTCAAGACCTCTACTGCTTACTCATTTCCTTTTCTCATCTTTCAGCTATGCAGGGACTCTAGAGTGTCGATTTGGCATTGTGACAAATTGATTCAGGCAGAGGGGACCCTAGATATTGGCTTGATTCGAGACGATGTTAATGTGGAAGCACCACGCAGAGGGTTGCGGGTCGAGGTTCCATTGGGCACTGATTTTGTTGATGATGTGGAGCAGATGTAGGGCGATGAGCTTGCCCCTCCAGCCTCAATTGATGATGCCTTCGCCTCCTATTCTCAGGCTGCCAGTCTGGCCCCTAGCTCGTCTAGAGCCACCCCACCTTCCAAAGTTATTGTTGTGCCCTTAGGTCGAGTTAGAAAATTGGAGGGACCTATGACTACACTTCTTCACCATGTGAAGCCATGGATGCAGAAGTACATTGCAGAGTCTGAGGATAGGATTGAGAGGAGGATGGCGACCATGATGGACCAAAAGGTCCAGGCCGTTCATAAGTTTCTGGATTCCTTCCAGTTGAGAGTCCTCGAGAGACCAGCCCCTGCTATAAATTTTTTCTCTATCCGGACCGAGTTGGACAGTCTCCGAGCCGACGTTGATGCTATTCTTTCTACACTTGATGTTGAGGCATAGGCTGCACCTACTGCATTGTCCGATTATACAGTCCTTGATTCATTATTCAGTGGGGATGCATAGGATCAGCCCTAGCCTACACGTGCTAGAGGTAAGTGGTACCTATTTGGCCGCACCTATGAGGCCAATCACGATGCAAGATCTAAGAAGAGGGAGCGCAAGCAGGATGAGCAGGTTAGGAGGGCATCAATACTAAATGAGGAGTTGCGCCACCAGAGAGTTCGTGAGAGTTTTGCTGGAGCATCGAGTTCTATGCCCGTGACCGAGGTTCCAGCTGTTGTGAGAGATAATGTGAGCACCCCTAATGGTGTGGTTAAAGTGATTGATAGCACTACTGAGGGTGATGTGATGGATGATGTGGGCACTACTGAGGGTGTCCTAAGTGTTTTAGAGGGCTCCGGGAAACCTAACGTACCTGTTTGTTGATGAGTCTTCGGCACTATGCGCCACAGGTTTGCTTCACCAAATCCATTACTTTTTACTTTTTTTGTGTGCATTGGGGACAATTGCACCTATTTTTGTTAGGGGTGGGGTAAATGGATTGTAGTGATAGGGTGAAGTCTGAGTAACCCAAATTCATAATCCTCTCTTTGGGTTTTCTTGTATGTGTTTTTTTTCCCCAAGAGACTGTTTAATTTCTATTGAACTATTATGTGTTAGGATTGTATGTGTAGAAGCATGAGAAAGAATGAAGCATGATGGCAAAAGCTTTTGAAAAAAATGATACTCGTCCAAAAATTTATGATATGTGCTAAAATGTGTAGGCTAGAATAAGTTGAATGTGTTGGCTCTGACTATGACATGATAATGGACCAACATGATGGCATGACTTAAGCTAGAACTTGATGTGGGTAATCTGATAATCTGATGATGAAACTATGTGCCAAAAGTAGGTGAGATTAGTTAACTGTTCAAACAGTTTTTGTGCCAATCTAGAACTTGCCCAGTTAGTCCAACTAAGACGATCTACTTTAGAGGCTAGGAAGTGATCATAGGCCCTTGTTCTGATAAGTCCACAAATTGCCAAAAAAGAATCCAACCAAATGAAATAAATGCTCCCTTTGATCCAAATGCTTTGAGCATGTCACGACCCGAGACTACCCCCTAGACATGACATGGCTTACTTGACCCCGAAGGGTCTCATACAATCCCTTAGCATACATCATCGCATATGTCATAGAATAAAAGCAAAAAATTTAAAACTTTTTCATCAACAATCGAAGTCACTTTTATAAAATAGAAAGGAGTCTAAACGTAGTCTTATTGGCCATCTATATAATATAATACTTAGACATATAGGGATACAACCCTTACATAGTTCTAAAATGAAACTAATAAAAGAAACTACTAAGATATCTACTAAGTAAGATGTTGGTCCCCGAACTTTAGAACTCATCAACTAGCTTGGAGGATCACCTATTGCAAGCCCTTTGAACCAAAGCTACCATCTTCATGAACCAACCCCCTACATTGTAGAAAACATAGAAATATGGGTTAGTACAAAAATGTATGAAATATGGTAGCTATGCATAAAACATTTTAAACATGCTTAAAGGGGACATAAGTTCGAGGACGGGATTTCACATATCTTAGTTTCCTTGTATCTCGTATATTGAGACTTTCTATTGATGTAAAGGGCTAAGTCCTAAGAATTTATATTTCTATGTTTATATGGTAAATGAGACAAAGTGTCTAGACTTCTTATGATTTTCTTCTATAAAAAGTGAAGTTGAACTTCGATTGTAAAGTTTAAAATTTTCCGCATTATTTTCTATGTATTATGTAATGATGATGCTAAAGGATCGTATGAGACTTCGGGGTCAAGTACGCCATGTTACGACTTGGGGTGCTCTCGGGTCGTGACAACACCATCCCCTCCTTAGGAGGAAGCCTCACTACAACCCTCAAGAAAACTTCTTTCAAGCACTCCTAAAGACGTAACCAAACTCACATTTTTCCATCCTTGCAAAAGTCTATGGTCCCCAACATCTAGCAATTCCACCCTCACATGACACAACAAGTACTAGATCCTTAAAAAGGAAGCATTTGTACTAGATTTCCATCTTACTCAAAAGGTGATAACTAATACACACTCAAGAGTCCCATATTCTTTTAACCATCTGGGCCCTATCATCTATAAAAACACATGATGTATGCAACCCATCTATACTAAGTGTCACATCAAGGTCTAACATGCCAAGTTCCATCAAGTCAACAAGGGTAGTTCTAGGGAACAAGGTAAAGGGACATCTTCCATAGACCCTTTTTACTAACTTCAAACCATTAACCGGGGTAAAATCCAAAAGTAGGTTCTATTAACTCATCCGAAGAACTCTAAGTCTCATAGCCTCATAAGGCATCATAAAAGATAAGGTAATACCGGAACACATCATAACACTTATTCTTACTTGAAATTACCAACATACCAATACCTCAATCCAAAAAGTCTTCCAAGTCAACCCTAGTAGCATCCCTTTCAAAGGCCTTCACTAGGATATCGTTCAAGGTCTAATATGAGTCAACCACTCCGGGTCTAAGTTTCTCAAACTCACTACACCTCATTAGGTGAGAATTTAAGCAAACCTAACTCATAGCATCAAGGGTAATCAACAAACTTGTTATCTACGCACATTGTACCTCACATAGGAGACAAACTTATACAAGCTCTCTTAAAAATCACTTCTTTCAATTCTAAGGTCGGAGCAAACCATCACCCAAACCTTCATACTCATCATCCATAATGATTCTAAACCAAGGTGAATGAAACTTCTACCCCTTTTTATGAGGAATCTACTCACCTCACACATCCTAGGTATTTCCAAAGCACCTATATCACAACATTCTTTCAACATACTCCAACAACTCATCATGACTTTCTATCAATCATCACACAAAACCCTAAGGCAATCCATCTATTCCAAAGGACAACATCCATATTCATCATATCAAGTCTTACCAAGTCATGTTACCATCCTTTCCATCACCTCTAACCTTTTCTCCCTCAATCATAGAAGCATTTACCCTCTCAAGTAGTCACATCTAGAAAACCACCGGACAAGCAATAAGAGAGAGATCTTATAGAGATAGGCTCTATGGCAAGAGTCAAGAGTATGAAGAAGTGGAATCTTAAGCATCTTATAGCCTCTCACTCATAAGTGTGGCGCGCTTCACAATTATAAACAAGACTCTACTCGATGTGGCCTATGAGACATGAACCTAAATTATCCCATAATCTTATCCTCTGATATCAAGTTTGTCATGACTCGAGACTACCCCCTAGATGTGACATGGCGTACTTGACCCCGAAGGGGTCTCATACAAGACCTTAGCATACATCATTGCATACGTCATAGAATAAAAGCAGAAAATTTAAAACTTTTTCTTCAACAATCGAAGTAACTTTTATAAAATATAAAGGAGTCTAAACATTGTCTCATTGGCCATCTACACAATCGAATACTTAGACATATAGGGGTACAACCCTTACATAGTTCTAAAATGAAAGAAATAAAAGAAACTACTAAGATATCTACTAAGTAAGATGTTGGTCCCCGAACTTGAGGACTCATCAACTAGCTTGTAGGATCACCTATTCCATCCCTTTCAACAAAAGCTCCCATCTTCATGAACCAACCCCCTACATTGTAGAAATCATAGAAATATGAGTTAGCACAAAAATGTACCAAGTATGGTAGCTATGCATAAAACATTTAAAACATGCTTGAAGGGGACATTTTAGTTGAAACCATGCTATGCACTTTTGAACATCATTCTTAAAAGAGTTAGAGCACACAAGTCATAAACAACTCACATATAGTTCATCAAGCACAAGGATATCAACATTACTATAAGCATAGTCACCAATCATAGTCATAATGCACATACCATCTATTACAAAACATAATGCACATGCATAGTCATCTATCTAGATCATAACATCATAATAAAATAAACACATAAGTAACCATAAGCTCTACTTGTGCAATGCATAGATAGGGTCCATAGTCCTACCTACACTAAGGATCACTTCTAGGCCACCATGATCATACCTAACATAAGTTCATACTAACATATAAGCAACCCAAAGTCATACTAGTGCAATGCAAAGGTAAGATCCCATAACCCTACCAAATTCTAAGTATCACATTTAGATCACCAACAACATACATATCTTACTTTTTATTCATTCATAGCCAACTTACATAAGTAAGGAGACATTCATAATCGTAACTTGTAATAAGTAAAGTCAACCTTAACATTCATTCATATCACACATACATAATTCATAAGTCTTCATTACATAAGAGGACATAACCATAACCCCTCTTAAGGTCCACTTGTGCAATGTATGGGTGAAGTCCCATACCCTCACTCATACTAATTAGTACCTATTGAGAAGTTGTGATTAGAGTCCATGTTCTTATCTTTGCTCATATTCGTATCATTTAGGGATAATAGCCTTAACCGACATAGACCATGTGAGCTACATGGAATCCGAGGTTTGACTCCCACACTAAAAAGGGAGTGTCCTACTTGCCTAAGGTAGAACGTACATAATAGCTTCTAGGTGGATCCACTATCTAAGTCCTATGTGGGCACATAGTTAAGGGATATAGAGATTGCTACTAGAAACCTTATACTACTAACGTGCGGGTTTCCATCTCATGAGATACAGTAATGTGAACCCAACTACTAATGTGAAGGAACCCATCTCATATTCATATCCGATCGATGCTAAGCATAATTTCCTTTAAAGGTCATATTAAGTCTTTTGTTAAGTTAGGCTTATACAAGAATGCACTAGGCACTCAAACCAACACACATCATAATAGCTCAAGATTCATTAGGGTGAGAATGTCCTTCCAACCTCATAATCATTAACATGTGAGTAAACCTTTCACATTATAGTTATAGTGTGTTCATGAGAATAACCTTTCATACAACACAATATTACTACCATAATCTTAACTTATCATATGTAGTCATAGCATATCGTACATAATCATATCATATCGTACATAGTCATATCTTCATGGTCATGTACATTTCATGCATAATAGTATGTAAAGGTGCATATAAGAATTAGCCTTTCAATTGACACCATAGACACATCATATTCATGTTTATGCATAGAGTGTGGGTGTGTGCATGATTGTCCTCACAATGGCACAACAACAACAACAACATTAGCATCATAGACACCTCCCTTCCTCAGGGGGGTCACAACATGTACATAATGTCCCAACTCATGCATAATTCACATATATTGCATTTAAGGATCTTAGACCATATAAATCACATATCTAACATTCATTCCATAGACATGGATACATTCATCATTCAAGTAGGTCATTCATAGCATGTAGAGAATCATATACTCATATAGAGGGATGTGTGGGTAGGGTCCTTCCACAATAGCACCACATACAATTCAACATACCAACACTACCATGATCATAACATATCATTCGTATTCATAGCGTATCAAGCTTAGTCATAACTAGGGTTGTAGGGAAGAGAGACCGTATCTCAACACTACAATTCATATTGACAAGTAAGCACCTCCACCATAAGTGGATCAAACCATTCATACAAAAGATACATGATAAGTAAACTCCTCCACTACAAGTGGGCCAACAACTCATATAATATAACTTCATCATAAAATACCTTCATAGATTATCCTTCAAAGCCAAGAGTCAAGATCAAGTCTATCCTCTTAGATTTGGCACTTTAGGTAGAAGAACATCATAAACCAACAATATAACCAATATGATAATAATCAAGTTAGTCTAGGTCTACAAGATTCATCATGATCAATTCATGTCTAGGTGATCTAATCTAAGGCAATTAAATAAGAAGATCATCAATCCTAGAAGATCACATCTAACCCCTCAATTTGCCTCTTTATGAGATAAACCTAGATCAAGTCAATTTCATCTTAGATTCATAGGTTAATCAAGAATAAATGTAGAATTATTCTTAGAGCATGCAATTACATCATAATCAAATTCTATTCTTTCAATTGAATCAACTTCTAATCACATTCATATTGTAGAGAAAAGCCATAGCTAGGGTTGGGGGAAAACTCATGGATTCCTTAGATTTGAAGTTAAAATCATATTTAATCAGTAATATACTCCATAATAAACGCAAATCAATATTTTAGAACAACTTTGAAAGGAATCCATGGAGTTGAGTTGAAACCCTAGCTTTTGAAGATTTCTAGAATTTGATTTGAAAGCTTTTAAGAAGGCTCCGTGGGTGATAGCTACAAACCTCTTAATAGGGATCCATGGGTGATATCTACCCATGGATGAAAACCACCATACCTTAGGTGTAGAAACTCACGAAAATCCTAAGAGAAAGCTTTCATCTTCAAGCTCTAGGTTGATCTCTTCCTTTGTTCTTCAATGGGTGTCCTAGAGAGAAGATTTTGGGAGGGAAAAGAAGTTGGGTTTTTTATTTGGAGTCTTGAGTTATAATGAGTTAATGACTTAGTTTAAGGTCTTATTAACTATTTATAGGAGGTTATTTAACCACTTAACCAACCCCCTAAGCCCTTAATTAATTAACTAACCTAATTCCCAAACCCCCAACTTAAAACTAAAAGTCACAAAACTGGCAGCATCTACGAATCCCCATCCATGGACCGTAGATTGATCTATTGTCCATGGTTTGGATCCGTCAATTGGACCTGGGACTGACAGTGCTTCACTATTTCAGCCATAACTTTTACTCCGAGATCAAAATTTGACAAACTCAATGGCGTTGGAAAGAGGACTCATAGACCTTTAATTGGATAGGTAATGGCCCACCTAATTCATTCTGAGCTATGAGATATGATCATTTGAAGTTTACCCTCACTTACCTTGGCCGACTTCTTGACAGCATTGTAGCCCTTCACTCACGCCCACCACTCACGAACCGTGGGTCCACTCACGAACTGTCCTGGTGGTTTGTGGTTTGGGGTTGTGGCTTGAATATGAAGGCAAATCCTTCCTAGGCTAAGTCATAACCCACTCCCATGACCTATGGGGCATGGACTGGTCTATGGGGCATGATATGCCTCCGTGAACCAAGTTGTTTTGACCGCTTTTTGGGCAGTGTTGGGGTCCTCCTCAAGGACCCCTTGGGTGGTCTTTAGGGAGTCGTACCCAGACATTTAACCTCTAAACATGTCCATCTAAGTATTAGAGTCACTTCTACAAGTTTTCACCCTCAAACAACACTCTACACTTCAATGACAAGATCCTTACAACTCACTAGTTCAAATGACTAGTTTTCGGACGTTATAGTTTGATGTTTGACCTCTAAAATCACCAAACTAACTTCAAAAGCCATTTTTCATCATTTAAACAACTTTCCAACTATAAACTATCATGTGAGGCTCTAGTTCCACCTACTAGATTTAGTCAAGCCTTAGCTAGGTCTTACTAGTTCGTATAGGGTGTTACAGAGCCTAAATTAGACCATTTCATTCTAAACCCCTAACTCACCTTCCCATAATCTACTATGTAGGCCCCATTCCCTCCTTGGACATGTGCACCTTGACTTAGGCCAAAAGCCTAAGTTAAGGGTGGCTAAGGTAAAAAGTGACCTCAATCTTGGCTTTGATCCGATATCGGGTATTGTGCACCTCAACCAATGGAAAATCCATAAGTTGAGGGTGGCTATAAAAGAGGAAACCAACAGAAAAATGGGTATGAAAAGAGTTTGGTGTTGAAAAAAGAGAAAAAGAATAGAGAGGAGAGGATGTGACTTGTTGAAAGCTAAAGAAAAGAATAAAATGCAAGAAAAATAAGATAGAAAAAAAAATTAAGAGCTACAAAGTCTAAAGTCACATCCATGGTTGAAAAGAGTCAAGGGAAACAAGGTAAAATGGTAGGATGTCAAAATTAGGGCAAAAAGATGTAGAAAGCCTAATATAATGTCAAGGAGGGAAGAAAGTCACTAAAAAGTACCCAAATGTACCACACTTGACCCTGAGCGTACGTTACAAGCCAAGAAAGTCCTATAGTGATCCTAGAACCCAGTTTGAAGAATCTAAGCAGTGAAAATAAGGGCAAGCCTATGGTGTTGAGCACTAACTGTACTTGAATTTACTGCTGAGAGTGAGTGTTAAATGAATCCTTGTACGCAAAAATCATATTCATTGTGTGAACAAGGGATTTCATTTGAAGTAAGGGCACTAGTTACATAGTCGAAATGGTACTTTGGTGATAGGAAAATAGTGTATGTTGTGTGTTGATTGGTCGATCTTTGTCATGTTTTGATCCGCACAAGTTAGCCTATTGTGTCTGAGAGAAAATATTTGCACTCAAAAAGAGAGTCGAGGAAGATATCCATGTATTTCTTGTGCTTGAATTGCTTGCTTCTATACAAATGTTGTTTAGAGTCTTAGTGTATCGCTTTAGGACAAACAACGAATTTAAGTTGAGGGTGTTGATGTACCGTGAGTTTACGGTATTTTTAATACATTTCACTTAAGAGTTGTGTGTGTCAAGGGCCATTTTGTATTTGTTTCTATGTATTTTTATCATGTTTGCAGGAAATATGTTCAGACACAAAAACTGAGAGGCATAGCTGAAGGATGTGCAGAAAAGGGCATCTACGGAGATGATCTACGAACTATAGGTCCATTCATGAATCGTAGATGGTTGACGTAGATGGGCAGGAAAGGCATTGAAGAAGATCAGGGAATTCTTGACTAAGTGTGAAACCAGGGTAGATCGACGAACCGTAGATTGATATACGGACCGTACTGTTAATTTATCAAATGATTCATAGAGGTATTCCAGTACCTGATTTTTGAAGATTATAAGTATGGAGCTACGGAGGAGGATCCACGGACCGTAGATCAATCCACGGTCCATACTGTGGATCCGTCATTTGGTTCAGAGAGTTGAAGATTTTGTAGTTAGAAATTTTCCTAAGTCCTGAGTCATGGAAGGGACCTACGAATCGTAGGTCAATCCACAGTCCGTAGGTCAGTGTCGTAGATAGAAAACGCGTGCAGAAACATTATTTCCTTATTTCATTTCCTTTTTAGTTAGGACTTGTTTTTTCTATAAATATGGTATGTAAACCTTGTTTTTGGGGGTTAGACATTATTAATTTGGTTTTAGTTCTTGACTTTGGAGGTTAACTTGCAACTTTTAGCAATTCTTAATTTCTTAAGTTCGTTTTGAAGATTTTGGTATTGAAATTCAAGTTGAGATTCTGGGTTTCTTCTATTCATTACGTAAGTTCATGATTTCTTCATCTAAAGATATGAATTGTGTTCTTGCTACTATCGGTAATTAAATCCACAACTAGGGTTGTGGGAATCATGAGTGATTAACAAAATATGAATAGTAACTAAGCAATTCTTGTATAGTGTTATTGTATGCATTGATAATTCTTTCGTTTAGAAGTCTTTTTAGTGGTTGCAAACGTTAGAACTCGCCTTGTTACTACTTGCCGGACCAAGACGTAGATTTAGTGTGATACTATCTAATAGTCTAATGGTGATTGGTGCAGGGGTGAAAACTAATCCATACATCGATGTGATGTCTAATATGAGGTAACGATAAGGGTTAGTAAATTGTACACACGTAGCCGGGCCAAGGTGCGGGGTGAAATTTTCTAGATGTTGGACCAAGGATTTAGAGATACCTAACTTATCACTTTGCATGTAATACACTAGGAAAGGGTTTCTATTACTAGGATTATTGTGTTACCATAATACACCTTAGTTTCTCTCTCATCTTGATAAACAACTAAAGTTTGAATCTTGCTTACTAATTGTCACATAATTTCCAGAATTTTTTTCACAAATCCCCCCCTTTAATTACTTGTTTCGGGAATACTTTGACTAAATGAATATAATCGTAAGTTGAATTTAAGTATAGACCATATTCCTCATAGGATCACCCCCAACCTACAAATTGAGTTCTTTACTTGATAATGATCGCTTATGCCTCTTTAGGGAGGTGTAATTTAAGCGTATCAAAAACCCCAAAGTTCTTATTCTCTCAATATTTCTCTCTAACTCAAGAAAGAAGAAGAAGTGGGAGCTAGGGTTTGGATTCAAGGCATTTCTTCATCAAATTTATTGGGGAATCTTAAGCAAGGTATGGTGATCCTTCATCTAGGGGTAGCTTCCACCCATAGACTCCATTCAAAGTAAATTTTCAAAGTTTTCAAGTTCATGAAAAACCTAGGGTTTTACTCAATCTCGTGGATTCCTTCTTCAAAACATTTCAAAAGGTTATTCATGGAATATTATGATTGTGTTAGTGTTTAATTGATTATTGATGATGAAAATACTCTATGAACCCATGATTTCTCTCAATTCCTAAATTGTGTCTTTATGAAGTGGGTTTGTTTATTATGAAAGCTTATGATTGGAACATGTCTAAATTGCTTTGGGTTATTGAATTGTATCATTATCTATGCCTTAATTATGGTAAATTATTGGTGTGTTGATGATTTGAGATTCATGGCCTTGAAGGCATGTATGACTAAATTATATGTTGAAGTAGAATGTGATTGACTAGTGATCCACTTGAAAGGTGGAGGTGTTTACTTACTAAGTATGTGAATGTGAATTCAATGAAGTTAAGGTGATCATGTCTTGAAGGTATTTGTGTGATTATTGAAAGGCTATTTCTCAATTTGACACTCATGAATGTTGATGATCGAACATGAAGGATTCTTCAATATAATGTATATCTTGAATTGGTAGGCTTATGCATCCTTTTCTTGTATAAATGAATGTATTATTGATTTTTGAATCCTTGGATCGGTAGGCTAGTGGCACCCTTCCACTTATGTTAATAATGAACCTTGGGATCGGTAGTTTCATGGCACCCTTCCATGAAGGTTAATGATGAACCTTGAACTGGTACGCTTATGGCACCCTTTCAAGAGGAGTTCATGAGCTTTCCTAAAATGTACCTTGAATCGGTAGGCTTAAGGCACCCTTTCATGTGTTAATGAATGTATCGTGTAATGGTAGGTCAATGGCACCCTCTCATGTGTGATAATGTTAAAGTAATGAACCACTCTATGGGAATGTAGGCTAAGCACTGAGTGGATTTGGTTAGATGGAAACTCTGCCAATGATCATCAACCTTGTCCCATAACTATGTGCCCGTATAGGTCTAGCTAGTGGAGCCACCTAAGCTAATCTTAACGGTCTTATCTTAGGCAAGTAGACCACATTTTTTACGGTGTGGGGTTATATGACACCAGATTCCATGTCAAGCTCTTATGGTCTATGTCGGTTGAATGCTTATTCCCATCGTATGAGATGTGCATTATGGTTTATTGAGAGGTTCGATGAAGTGTAGGTGGTAGTAAGTGATGCCCTCTATACATTGTACGAGTAGGCTTTGATAGGGTCATAGTGAGTTCTCTAAGCCTTAATGACTAATGTATGAAAGTCCTCTAAGTGAAGTAATGGAAGAATGTTGACTTCTTAATGCTTAATGTGATGATGCATGATATACTTGGGTTATATTTTGAGTTATTTTCCGTTTTCATGCTTTACGAAATGTTATGTCTCTTATGTATGTATATTGTGTAAAGGTGAAAAGGAACGAATGGTAAGTTCACTTTTGGTGACTTTAATGTGGTGCCTTGGTGTGGATGGTGGTATGGGACTCTATCCATGCATTGCACAAGGTATAGCATGAGGGTTACTTGAGGCGAAGGTCTAAGGTACAGGTAATGGTTTACATGTTGACATTGTCTAAATGTGATGTTATGACTTGTATGATGATTACACTTGTATTGTATGTCTCTTATGTTATTGTTCATGATATTCTTAAAAAGTGGCATAATGCATGGTTTTCAACCAAAATGTCTCTTTTAAAGCATGTTTTTGCATGGTCATCATACATAGTACATTTTTGTGTGCTAACCCATATTTCTCTTATTTTTACTACAAGTGTAGGTTCCGGCAAGTGAATGCTTATATTTAGATTGAAGTGCTTGAATTGAGATTTCCTCCAAGACTTGGTATGTCCTCATGGATTCAAGGACAAAAATTTTATGTTTCCTTTTGTTCATGTAATAGACATTTCTAGTCTTTTCGATTGTGAAGGGTCGTGTCCCTACTTTAGTTTTCAAGATTTGGTTAAGATGGCCATGTGAGACTTAGACTTCCACTGTATATTTTTTTAAAAGTGTTGTTAATGAAGTTTTGATAGTTTGGATTTTAAATAAGTTTTAATTCCGCACTATTTTCCTTACAATCGAATGCAATGAAATGCTAATCAGAGGCTTGTATAAGACCCCTTCAGGGTCGAGTACGCCATGTAACTTCCAGGGCATGGGCTCAGGTCATTACACTTACACTTGATTATGTATTGTCTAGGATGATGATAATGTTGTGTAGATTGTAAGGTTGTTCTCATGAAACACTATGAACAATAATGTGAAAGGCTTACTCACATGTTAATATTGATTCTAAGGTCGAAAGTACATTCTCACCCAAATGAACCTATTAGCTATTTTATGAGTTGTATTGAATGAAGGGCAAGGTATTCCTTCACACATGTAAATGCAATTCAAGACTAATTATGTATAATTTGTGGAACAATGCATAGCACCGAGTGGATATGGTAAATGAGGTAGAGGCGCTCCCGTCAATACAATACGTTGGGTCATCTAGATTATTCTCATGAGATGGAAGCTCCTCCTCCAATACAATAGGTCGGGTTTCTAGAAGCAATCTCCCTATCCCATAACTATGTTCCAACATAGGTCTTTAGCTAGTGGATCCACCTAAAATCCAATATATGTAGTTCTACCTTAGGCAGTAGGACACCTTCTTTTGGTGTGGGGTTACATGACACTAGATTCCATGTAGCTCACATGGTCTCTGTCGGTATGGCCACTTTCCCTATATGACAAGATAATGAATAAGACACGAACTATACTGGTGACTTCTTGATGAGTTTACTTAGTAGGAGTAGGGGTATGGGACTTCACTTTTACATTGCACAAGTGGACTTAGTAAGGTGTCATGGGATGGTTTCTTTATGCTATGATGAGACATGAATGTATGCATGTATGTTGAATGGATGATTGCTATGAATGACTTTCCTTAGGTTCAAGTAATGTACATGACTATTTCCTTATTTATGACTATTGATTATGAAGAGGTCTAAATATGATATGTATGACTAAGGTAGCTTCAAATTAGTACTTAGTATGGTTGGTATTATGGGATGTAAACCATGCATTGCACAAGTGTTCCTAAGGGGTTACTAAGGTAATGGATTTACTACGTTATGAGCATAAATGTGATTATGACTTGTGTCATACATTGAAAGTGCATGTCGATTTCCAAACTTGACAAATGCATACTTTTTAACTAAAATATCATTTTTATCATATTTCAAGGATTTTATGCATGCTGCCGTACTTATTACATATTTGTGCTAACCCCTATTTCTTCTACATTTTGATAAGTGTAGGTTCCGACTAGGTGAAGTTTACTTCCTTTCTTGACTAAGGCTTGGATTTCTTATCTTCAAGACTTGTGGTGAGTCCTCATGGTGCGAGGACAAGATGTCATTTACTTCTAGTTGTTTTTTCTTATATTCCACTTTTGAGACTTTTTCAATTGTAAAGGGTCGTGACCCTATTGACATTCTATTGTAGTAGATTGATTATGAGATGATGTCTAGACTCTTTCCGGTTTTATGAAGAAAAGAGTTTGATTGTAAAAAATTAAATTCCGCATCATTTCTATTTCCTATGTTTATGTACGCTAAAGGCTTGTATGAGAACCCTCCGTGTTACGTCTAGAGGGGTACCCCTAGGTCGTGACCAACTTGGTATCAGAGCATAAGGTTTTGGGATGATTTTTAGGTTGATGTCTCATAAACCACATCTAGTAGAGTCTTGTTCATGAGTGTGAAGTGCACCACACTTATGAAAGAGAGGTTATACGATGCTTAGGAAAGTTCACTTCGGTCATTACTCTTAGGTCACGCTTTGGAGTCCTAATTCTATGAAGTCCTTTTCCTAAACCTTTTATTGTGTTTATAGGCTATGAATACAAGAAGGACTAATGCAAGGAGGATGGAGGAGGAGAATGTGAATGGGGGAGTTCCTCCCCTAGCTCCTCAAGCTCCTAATGATAAGGGGGCTATGAACAATGTGGAAATAAAGGTGGCTCTCTAAACATTGACTCAACTCAGGACGACTCAAACTCAAGTCGTGACCATTTAAGCCCAAGCTATAATGGCCCAAGCAAACTGAGATGATGGGCCCCGTGTGAACCCTAATGTGAGCACCATGGTTTCAAGGTTGAGAGACCTCACAAGGATGAACCCTCCTACGTTCTTTGGTTCAAAAGTGAATGAAGATCCACAAGAGTTTGTAAAAGAGATCTACAGGATAGTGTATGTTATGGGGGTGACTTCTATTGAGAAAGCCGAACTAGTCGTGTATCAATTGAAGGATGTGTCCCAAGTATGGTATACTCAATGGAAGGATAATAGGCCCATAAAAGTGGGTCCCATAGATTGGGAGGTGTTCAAGAGGCATTCCTTGATAGACTCTTTCCACGTGAAAAGAGGGAAACAAAAGTGGAGGAATTTATCAACCTTTGTCAAGGAGGTATGAGTGTCCAAGAATATTCTTTGAAATTCACTAAGTTATCCAAGTATGCCCATTCTTTGGTGTCTAATTTGAGGGATGAGATGAGTCAATTTGTGACGGCTGTGTTCGACTCAATTGAGGAAGAATGTCATGTGGCAATGCTCCATGATAATATAGATATCTCATGACTAATGGTGTATGCTCACAAAATTGAGGATACAAGGCATAGGAAGAAGAATAGAGAAGTAAAGGACAAGAATCGATGATAGAAATTCTTCTAAGGGTAAGTTCGAGGGTCAAGGTAGACCAAGATTCAAGAAGAGGTTTTCCAACCTAGGTTCTTCTAGTGCACCAAGGGTCAACAAAGATAGGGTGTCTAACCCTAAGCCTCAAGGAGGCAATAGTTGTGCATCTCCTATGGTGAGGCCTACTTATGCCAATTGCGGTAAGAAGTATGATGGAAAATGCCTTGTTGGAATGGGTGTGTATATGGATGTGGAAAGAGTGGGCATCAATTGAAACATTACCCAACCGGTACGGCCAAAGGGAGAGATGATAAGCAAACTCCTCCTAGTGGCTCAAATTTTGATGCTCCTAAGAAGAACTGCTTTTATGCTCTTCAATCACGAGGTGACCAAGAGAGCTCCCCGAATATTGTAACGGGTATGTTGCAAGTCTTTTCCATTGATGTTTATGCATTATTAGACCCCTGTGCCACCTTGTCATTTGTTACCCCTTTTGTAGATATGAAATTTGAAATCCTCCCCGATGTCTTAGAAGAACCTTTTTCGGTTTCTACCCCGGTTGGTGACTCGGTTGTGGGTAAAAGAGTTTATAGGATTTGTCCTATTTCTTTGTCTCATAAGGTCACATTGGTTAATTTGGTAGAATTAGATATGTTAGATTTTAATGCTATTTTGGGTATGGATTGGTTGCGTGCTTGTTATGGTTCCATTGATTGTAGAACTCGGGTAGTAAAGTTTCAATTTCCAAAAGAGCCAAATTTAGAGTGGAAAGGGGGGAATTATATTCCTAGAGGTCAATTTGTTTCATGTTTAAAAGCTGGAAAAATGATCTCCAAGGGGTGCTTTTATCATATTGTTAGGGTTTTGGATGTTGAGTCCAATGTCCCTTCTTTAGACTCGGTCCCCGTGGTGAGTGAGTTTCCAAAAGTCTTTTCTAATGACTTTCCCGACATTTCTCCCAAATGATAAATAGAGTTTGGCATTGATCTCATACTAGATACACAACCGATATCCATCCCTCTATATAGAATGGCTCTGGCCCAATTGAAAGAGTTGAAGGAGCAAATCAAGGATTTGTTAGACAAGGGTTTTATTCAACCAATCATCTCTCCATGGGGTGCTCCGGTATCGTTCATAAAGAAGAAAGATGGGTCCCTTAGGATGTGTATTGATTACCGCCAATTGAACAAGGTCACCATAAAGAATAAATACCCTCTTCGTAGGATTGACGATTTGTTTGATCAACTCCAAGGTGCTAACTATTTCTCCAAAATAGATCTTCATTCGGGTTACCATCAACTAAGGGTAAGAGTAGTTGACATTTCTAAGACGGCTTTTAGGACCCAGTACGGTCACTATGAATTTGTGGTGATGTCATTTGGGTTGACCAATTCCCCGGTGGCATTCATAGACCTAATGAATAGAGTCTTTAGTCACTATCTTGATATGTTTGTGATAGTGTTTATTGACAATATTTTGATCTATTCAAAGAGTGAAAATGAGCACATGAACCATTTGAGGATTGTATTGCAAGTCCTTAAAGACCACCAATTGTTTGCAAAGTTTAGTAAATGTGAGTTTTGGCTAAGGTCGGTTGCCTTCCTTGATCATATTGTCTAAGAAGACAGATGCGGTCAAAGGTTGGCCTAGACCTCTAACTCCTACCGATATTAGAAGCTTTTTGGGTTTGGCAGTTTTGTTGAGGGTTTTTCCTACATTATTTCTCCGTTGACGACTTTGACTCAAAAGAAAGCTAAGTTTGAGTGGTCGGAAGCTTGTGAGAAAAGCTTCCAAGAGTTGAAAGATAGACTTACTTTCGCTACGGTGTTGACCTTACCGGAGGGTACCGATGGGTTTGTGGTATATTGTGACATTTCTCGAGTGGGTTTGGGATGTGTCCTCATGAAACATGGCAAAGTGATTGTCTATGCTTCAAGGCAACTCAAAATCCATAAAAAGAATTATCCGACCAATGATCTTGAACTAGCGGTGGTAGTGTTTGCTTTGAAAATATGGAGACATTACCTATATGGGGTCTATGTGGATGTTTTCACCAATCACAAGAGTCTTCAATATGTGTTTAGCCAAAAAGACTTGAATCTCCGACAAAGAAGGTGGTTACAACTTTTAAAGGATTACAACATGAGTGCTCTCTACCACCCCGAGAAATCCAATGTAGTTGCGGATGCCTAAAGTAGATTGTCCCTGAATAGTGTGGCTTATAGAGGATGAGAAGAGGGAGTTAATTCGTGATGTACATAGGTTGGCCTGGTTAGGTGTCCAACTAGTGTATTCCACCAAGGGTGGTGTCATGGTCCATCATGGTTCCGAATCCTCCTTTGTGGTTGATGTGAAGTCTAAACAAGGCATTGATCCCATATTAATGGAGTTGAAAGAATCGGTACTCAACAAGTCTGTTGAGGCTTTCTCCCAAGGGGGAAACTGGGTGCTTAGGTACCAAGGTAGATTATGTGTTCCGGATGTTCATGGCTTAAGAGAGCAAATTTTAGAAGAGGCCCATGGTCCGCGATATTCTATTCATCTGGGAGACACCAAGATGTCGTGTGACCTACGGGAAGTCTATTGGTGGAATGGCATGAAGTAGGATATAGCGGGTTTTGTGGCCAAGTGTCCAAATTGTCAACAAGTTAAGGCTGAGCACTTGAGACCGGAAGGCTTATCCCAAAATAAAAATATTCCCACTTGGAAGTGGGAGGATGCGAATATGGATTTTATTGTGGGATTGCCTCGTACTCAAAGCCAACATTATTCTATTTGGGTCATTGTTGATAGAATAACATAGTACGCCCACTTTATTCCCGTCAAGGTTTCATTTTTGGCAGAAGACTATGCAAAATTGTACATCAAGGAGATAATGAAGTTACATGGGGTTCCTCTATCTATTATATCGGATGGGGGTACACAATTTACTTCATTTTTTTAAAAGGCATTCCAAAAGGGGTTTGGTACTAAGGTCAAGCTTAGCACGACCTTTCACCCTCAAATGGATGGTCAATTTGAACGGACCATTCAAACCTTAGAGGACATATTGAGGGCGTGTGTAATAGATTTCCAAGCTAATTGGGATGACCATCTACCATTGATAAAATTTGCCTACAACAATAGTTACCACTCAAGTATTTCCATGGCCCCATTTGAAGCACTTTATGGTAGTAGGTGTAGATCTCTGGTTGGGTAGTTTGATGTAGCGACCCTACAAATGAACTCGTGAAACTAGAGCCTCGTGTGTTGGTATATAGTTGGTAATCTTGTATAAATGCTTTAAAATGGTGTTAGAGGTCAGTTTGGTTGTGTTGGAGGTCAAACGTCAAGAGACGTCCACGACGTCCGAAAACTAGTCTTGTGTGTACTAGTGTGTTGTCCTTGATTTGGTGAGTTGTTTGGAGTCAAAGAGTAGTGGAAGTGACCCTAGTGTCTAGATGAGCATTTTTAGGGTCAAAATGCCCGGGTACGACTCCCCAAGGACCACCCTAAGGGTCCTTGAAGAGGACCCAAACGCTGACCTAAAAGTTGTCAAAACCAGCAGCCATCCACGAGCCCCATTGACGAGCCATCAATGGATTGACGGGGCGTGGATTAGATTCGTGAGTTGAGACTTAGTCTCCTCACCAAAGCCTCCCCAACACCCTCTCTGACCCTTTTAACGAGCAGCCAGGATGGGCCATCAATCCATCCACGGTCCGTTGATGGTGGCCGTCAATTGGCACTGTGTTGCTGTCCAAAAATAGGCCAAGCCAAGGGTGGTTAGGTAAATTCCATCCTTGGCCAATTAAATGCATGGACGGTTGTTTTAAATTATTTTAGGTATTTAAAAGGTATTAAAACATTTAAAAGGTATTTTTGAATTCATTCTTCAAATTAAAAGTCCCAAAGACTTTCTCTCTCTAAAGTTCTCTCAAGTTCAAGGAAAAAGAAGGTGGAGAGCTAGGGTTTCAAATTAAGGGTTCCTTCCACCAAATTTTGTTGGGATTTCATCAATTGAGGTATGGTGGCTCTTTATCTAAAGGTAGTTTTCGCTTTAGAGCCAATCTCAAATGAATTTCAAAGTTTTCCAAAAAGTTATGAAAAGCTTGTTTCTCAATTCTCTCAAGGGTTCTTGCATTAAAATGGTTTTAATGATTAAATATGATGTTATTAATGTTTGATTGAAGGTTTTTGAATGAAAAACTCTATGAACCCTTGTCTTCCACAAAACCCTAGAATTTGCTTATGAAGTGGGTCTTTTGCTTATAATCCAAAGTTTATGGAATTGTGTTTGGATTGGGTTGTATTGGTGACTCTTATGATTTTCTATATCTATCTATGATTAATTGTTGATGTATGGATGAATTGAGAGTTGTGGCCTTATGGGCAAGTTATGGATGAATTCTCTTGGGGTAAGTAAAATGGTGGGGACTTGAGTGTTGTTGAATATGGCTTTGGAGGATGATAAGTTGGCTTAATCTCATATTATTTATATAATTGTTCTTGTTTGGTTTGATCCACTTATGGTGGAGGTGTTTAATTATGGAATGTATTATGAACATGGCCTTGAAGGCATTATCTATTGAATTAAAGTGTTATCAAGTTATGAAGTTTTATTGTACTATGTGAAGATATAAATGTGAAGGTATTCTTATGGACATAAGGTGATATTGTATAAAGTGTCATTGCATTATGATTGAAAGTGTGATCTCATTTAATGTTCATGTATGTGACGATGTTAAACTATGAAGAGTCTCTATATGGAAATGTTGTGGCTTGCTTGGTAGACTTAGATGTCCCTTCTTGTTACATGAAAGCTTATAGAATGAATGAATTTCTAGGATCGGTAGACCTAAGCATGGTGCCCTTTCTTAAGTCTAGACTCCTAAGTGAATGAAAAACCTTGATGTGGTGGACCTTAGGGTGATGACCTTCTTCTTGTGTGAAATGATAGACTTGGAGTTGGTGGACTGGAACGGTAGAAAACCTTCTCTAAGAAAGTCAATGAGCTATCCTATTGAACCTTGATCGGTAGATCCTTATGGTGCCCTTCTTGGTAGAAGTACTATGGGTCGGCTAGATTTAGTGATGGAACCCTCTCTAGTACATACAAGTGAATGAAATTACTCTATGGGAACTAAGGCTAAGCACCGAGTGGATATGGTTAAGAAGGTAGCCCTCTCCGAGTTGAGGTTAGGGTACAATGAACTTTTTTGGATATCCCCTAAACCATGTGCCTACATGGATTGCTTATTAGTTCTACCCTTGGCAAGTAGAACACCTTCCATGTAGTAGGGTAGACTCCGAATTCCATGCCTAGCTAGTATGGTCTATGTCGGTTAATGCCTATGTCCCATCATGTGAGATGTGCACTCTAGTTATTGGATAGGTTCTAAAAAGTGTAGGTGGTAGTATGGGATGCTATCTACACATGGCACGAGTAGGCCTAGAAGATGCTAAAGTGAGTTCCCTAAGTCTAAATGACTATTACGTGAAAGTCCCCTAATTGCTTGAATGTCTCTTAAAATGGTGTAATAAAGAATGTTGACTTAGCATGTTATATTGTAATGATAAATTCCTTATCTATGGTGACCCTTAGGAACTATTATGTGTATATGAAGAGGTTGTATGGGCAGTCACTTCATGTCTCACTTAAGTGTGGCTTAGGGTGACTTGAGATAGAGGTTTCAAGATGATGAAAGGACCTACTTGACTATTATGTCTATATGTTGTACATTGGTACTAGCTGAGTATGTCTATTATGTGGGTATTGTCTTATATGTGGATGATGACTTGAAATGTGTCTCTTATACACTTGTTATGAAGGTTTTATCAAAAATGGCATGAAAGTATTTATTTCAAATAAATGTCTGTTTTAGCATGTTTTTGCATAGTCATCATACTTAGTACTTAATTGTGCTAATTCCATATTTTCTCTATTTTCTACAAGTGTAGGTTCCAGCAAGTGAGCAGGTTCTATAGTAAGCTTGGGATTTGAAGTTCTTCCAAGATCTTGTGGTATGTCCTCATATGTCGAGGACAAGACTTTTCTATTCTAGTTCTATGATAAGGTTCTTGTAATAGACTTAATAGACTTCTTTTGATTGTAAAGGGTCGTGTCTCTAGTATGTTTTCAGGTTTATGTCTAAGATGGCTAAGAGACTTAGTATTCCGCATTGTGTACTTTTGAAAGAGGTTATTAAAAGCGACCTTTGAGTCCTATGGATTTTGTTTTAAAGAGTTTTTAATTCCGCACTATTTTGCATATCTAATGTGATGAATGCTAAGGGCTTGTATAAGACCTCCGAGAGGTCGAAGACGCATGTTACAACTTGGGGGTGCTCTCGGGTCGTGACATTTGAAGTGGGTGAAATTGCTCTAATCGGTCCCGAACTAGTTTATGAGGCCATTGAGAAGGTCTGACTCAAAAGAGAGAGGTTGAGGACGGCCCAAAGTTGGCAAAAGTCTTATGCCGAGAATAGAAGAAGGGATCTAAAATTCAAAGTTGGTGATTCGGTCTACTTAAAAATCTCACCTATAAAGGGTGTGATGAGGTTTGGTAAGAAGGGGAAGCTTAGTCCCCGATATATGGGCCAATATCAAATCTTACAATGTGTTGGCAAGGTTTCCTATCAATTAGACTTGCAAATGAATTGTCTCTGGTTCACCCGGTGTTTCATGTTTCTATGCTCAAGAAGTGCATTGGTGATCCAGTAAGCATCATTCCTTTAGAGGGTTTGGGAGTGGATGAGAACCTTTTCTATAAAGAGATTCCGGTGGAGATCCTAGACCGGCAAGTTAAGAGGTTGAGAAACAAATAAGTAGCTTTTGTTAAGGTTTTATGGAGGAATCACTTAGTTGAGTGTGCTACATGGGAGGTCGAGGCTGATATGAAGTCTCTCTATCCTCATGTTTTTGCTTCTACTCCTATCCCAACTTGACGTAAGTAGTTTGTCTTAAGTTTGGTGTTTTGGAAGCCATATGTGCTATGTCTTTATGATTTACTTATAATATGCATTTTCTTGCGGGAATTCATAATTTAGCATAAATTGATTTTTCATGATTTATATGTTCCTCATGTTGCTTTGCACTTTAGTATGTGATTGCATATTTGGATTCATGAGGTGTCTAGTTGAACATGGTTAATTATGTCTTTGATGAACATGATTAGTTATGATTTTGATAAAATGGCATATTGGCTCCATATTGTTGTGATTGATCTTGTTTTGAGTTGGATAAGGTTGTTCCTCCTAAGATGATATGAAATGATGAGTTTTGTGCATATTGGGTTGTGGATGTAGCTCCCACTTCCTTGAGATTACATTGTTTATGTCTTGAGACTGAGTTGATGTTTCCTCCTATAAATTGTGCATTATTTTTATGTTGCTTGCATGATGGGCTGCTAGTCTTGATACTTTATGTCCATAAGGTGGCTAAATCGCCATCCGAGGACAAATGTCCCCAAGGGGGAGATAATTTAACACTCCGGCAACTAGTAGGCTACCAGAGAGCCTAACATGAGTGCTAAAGTGTCTTTCTGTAAATGTTTAAGACTTAACTAAGCTAAGATGAAAGGGGTAAACATCTAGGAAGAAGGTAAGGACCTAAACTACCAAAAGGAAATGAAGGAAAACAATATTTTTCCTAGGACGACTTGGTGATGGGCAGTAGCGTCTCCCAAGAGCCTTGGTGATTAGCCAAATGGCCTCTCCCGCCTAGTGGGCAGCCTTCCTTAGACCTAGCTACTGTAACTTAAGGCGAGCTAGATCGGGGCTCGCCAACCCACTTGGCGAATCGCCTAAGGGCCTTTATCGCCCAAGTGAATGACTCCAATTAGGAGCATTCTGTATTTTTTGGCGAGACAAGGGTTCATAGGCGATTCTCCTAGTATCCTTGGCGAGCCAAGGGGTCCATTGGGCGAGCAAAGTCGTGAAGGAGGGAAAATTTTAAGTTGTAACTTAAAGGGTCCCTAGTTCTATTCCAAAATTAAAACCACATTATTTTACTCTTTTCCCAATAAGTATATAACCTTTTTAGACTTGAAATTCCTTGAATTAAGTCACTTTTAAAAGAATTAAAATAAAATCAACCTTCTCTCCAATATTTCTCTCACTAGAAATCCTCCATTGAAAAAGCTCAAGAAATTGAAGATTAGGGATGAAGAACCAACCTTTTCAACTCCAATTCAAGAGGGAATCTCCAATTAAGGTATGGGAGTCTTGATTCATGGAGAGCTTTCCTCCATGAAGCCATTCAACTCTTAATTTCAAATTGGTAGATTCTTCAAAACCTAGGGTTTTCAATCTAGACATGGGTTCTTCCTAAAAACTATTTCAATTGGTTAATTGTCCTATCTTATGAATGGATTGTTTTTTAATGGTGATTTTTATAGTAAAATCCCCCATGAACCCATGAATTTCCCCATGACCCTAATTTCATGAATTGTGATGGGTGTATTGATGCAAGGTGAATACTAGGAATTGTTTCTATGGTATTGTAGTTATTGAATCTTGTTTTATTCATGCCTAATGTAGTATTCCGAGGTGTGATTGTGTGACATGATTCATGACCCTTGAAGGGTAAGTTATGAAGGTTGGTACATGTTGATGAAAGTTGTGCATGAACTTATGATTCACTTAGAAAGTGAAGATCCTATGAATATTGCATAAATTGAGGTATTGTTGAAAGGTCATTCTTCCCTTACCCTTATACTTGATTATGTATCAATTTTCTAGGATGATTATAATGTTGTCGTGTTGATTGAAAGGCTATTCTCATGAAACCCTATGAACAATAATGTGAAAGGCTTACTCACATGTTAATATTGATTCTAAGGTCGAAAGTATATTCTCACCTAAATGAATCTATGAGCTATTTTATGAGTTGTATTGAATGAAGGGCAAGGTATTCCTTCACACATGCAAATGAAATTCAAGCCTAATTATGTATAATTTGGGGAATAATGGTTAGCACCAAGTGGATATGGTAAATGAGGTAGAGGTCCTCCCGTCAATACAATAGGTCGGGTTATCTAGATTATTCTCATGAGATGGAAGCTCCTCCACTAATACAATAGGTCGGGTTTCTAGAAGCAATCTCCATATCGCAAAACTATGTGCCCACATAGGTCTTTAGCTAGTAGATCCACCTAAAAGCTAATACATGTAGTTCTACCTTAGGCAAGTAGGACACTTTTTTTTTGTATGGGGTTACATGACACCGGATTCCATGTAGCTCACATGGTCTATGTCGGTTATGGCTACTTTCCCTATATGATAAGATAATGAATAAGACACAAACTATACTGGTGACTTCTTGATGAGTTTACTTAGTAGGAGTGGGGGTATGGGACTTAACTTTTACATTACACAACTGGACTTAGTAAGGTGTCATGGGATGGTTTCTTTATGCTATGATGAGACATGAATGTATGCATGTATGTTGAATGGATGGTTGCTATGAATGAATTTCCTTGGGTTCAAGTAATGTACATGACTATTTCCTTATTTATGACTATTGATTATGAAGAGGTCTAAAGATGATACGTATGACNAAATAAAATCAACCTTCTCTCCAATATTTCTCTCACTAGAAATCCTCCATTGAAAAAGCTCAAGAACTTGAAGATTAGGGCTCAAGAACCAACCTTTTCAACTCCAATTCGAGAGGGAATCTCCAATTAAGGTATGGGAGTCTTGATTCATGGAGAGCTTTCCTCCATGAAGCCCTTCAACTCTTAATTTCAAATTGGTAGATTCTTCAAAACCTAGGGTTTTCAATCTAGACATAGGTTCTTCCTAAAATGATTTCAATTGGTTAATTGTCCTATCTTATGATTGGATTGTTTTTTAATGGTGATTTTTATAGTAAAATCCCCCATGAACCCATGAATTTCCCCATGACACTAATTTCATGAATTGTGATGGGTGTATTGATGCAAGGTGAATTGTAACACCCCGGAAATTCTATGACTTAAGTTAGAGCCTCACCTTATGAATAATGACTTAAAAGTAGTTAAAAGGATGTTTCTAAACCTAAATTAATGTAATTGACTTGGTTTGGAAGAATAAAGGTCTTAACGTCAAGAAACGACCAAGACGTCCGGAAACTAGACAAGAATGTGTCCTAGTGTGTCCTTAGGTTTTGGGCAGGTTTGGGAGTGTCGTATGATGGTATAATCTTGTAAAAAGGTTTAAATTAGGTAAATATATGTTCGTAGGGTAAAAATGTTCGAATATGACGCCCCGGGGCTACCCTAAGGGACCCCGAGGAGGAACCCAAGCTTGGCCAAGCAAGCTGCCAAGGCAGCTTGCAGATTGCACTTAGAGGGAACAAGGGCGCGGCGCGGACTAGCTCCCCCAAGGAGAAAAGTTTAGTTCACGACGTGGTCGTGTCGTGGACTCTATTGTCTAGAAATTTAATTCCAAATGTCTTCAGGGAACAGCTCCGCGTCACAGACTGGTTCCACAACGAAAATGCAGAAATTCAGAAATTGAGTTTTACTTCACTAAAGAGTCCAACTAAGTGAGGGGTATTTAGGGTACTTTAGGGGACGTGTATATAATTATTTTTAAGTCACTTTACCTCACTTTTATCACTCAAACACAAAACCCCAAAGATCAAAACCTAAAGTTCCTCCTTCTCTCTACTCTCTCTTTCTTCTCAATAACTCCATTGAAGAAGATTGGAGCTTCAATAAGAAGACCAAATCTCCAAGGTTTCAACTCGAATTTTCATGGTTAATTCGTCAATAAGGTATGGTTGCTTATCACTCTTGGGATTCCTTTCCCCAAGAGGCCCCTTCAAGATGAATTTCAAAATCTCCAATTTCTAGGTTTCAATCCAAAAACGTGGGTCTTCTTTCTAAAGTGAAATTGAAGTTATAAACTAACTTTGATTGATGTTATATGAACAATTATGGATGGATTTATGTTGTCTTGGTGGTTTCTTGAAGAATTCCCCATGAGACCCATGTTTCTCCTTCTTTTCCTAATTTTTAACCCTAGTTTGTGTTGGATATTGATTGAAGGCTATGAACTGAATGTGATGTTATGTAATTCATGTTTGTATGATGATTCTACCCTAGGTTATGTATAATTTCTATGAAATTAGGGTTGAGTCTTTGAATGAAGCCTTGAAGGCTATGAAAGGGAATATGTCAATTGCTTATATTGATGTTAATTATGTTATTACTTCATGAATTACCTTGTATTATGTATTGGTTATGAATTTTTAGGTAATTGAAGTATGAATGTCCCATGAAGGGCAAGAAGGTATGAAGGTTGGTTCTTCTTTGAACTCAAGTATGAAAGTTTAATTACTTAGATGGTAATGATGCTATACCTAATGTGTTGTTGTGGTGTTGATGACCTAGTTTCCTCATCCTTAACCCTCTACACTTGAATTAGCTATGAAGTATTTATGTATGCTATGGTATGATTTTTATATGATTGAAAGGTAGTTCTCATGATTATAATGTAATGTAAAGTGAAAGGTTTACTCACTTACTAAGTGTTTCTAAAGTGAAAGGATTGTTACTCACTTATGAACACATATGAGCTATTATGGTAAGATGTTTACATAAGAGTCTAGTAAAGGCTAATGTGAACTTATGTGTTGACTAAAGATGATTACAAAAGGGAATTAGATTCTTAGCACCGAAAGGGCATGTAAATGAGATGGGAGTCTCACGTTTAGTAAGTTCGGCTCCCCACATAGGTTTCCTCACGTATAGCAAGTCTGGATTACCCACGGTATGTGTTGTCTCATGAGATGAAAATCCCCACATTTAGTAAGTTAGGCTTTCTAGAAGCAATCTCCTTGACCCTTAACTATGTGCCCACATAGGATTTTAGCTTAGTGGATCCACCTAGATAGCTATGTACGAATGGTTACACCTTAGGCAAGTGTTAACCCTCTCTTTTCGGTGTGGGAGTAGAACACCGGATTCCATGTAGCTCTCATAGTCTATGTCGGTTATTGCAATATTTCCCCAATGTAAAAGTAAATGAATGTATGAAAGGTGTGAACTCTTACTAGGGATTTCTTAAGGGTTTCTACATAGTGTAAGGGAGGGTATGGGACTTCTCTTGCACATTGCACTTGTGGGATCCTAAGAGATGGTTGTAGTAGTGTTCTCTTATGATTATGATGATTATGACTTATCTATGTTGAAGCTATGTTATGTATGATCATTATGAATATGGTAAGTTATGATGAAATATGATCTTATGAATGTATGCATGAATTAGGTTGCTTAATGTGATACTTGGCTTTGAATAGGGTTATGGGATTCTATTCTTTTGCATTGCACTAGTATTGCTTGGGTTGTCTACATGTTCGGATGATATTATGTTGGTTTGTACTATGATGCTTACTTTGTGTGCATATCGAATTTACTTGGTAAAAAGCATGTTTTGACTAAATGTCCTTTTATACATGTTTCAATGGTTTTTATGCATAGTAGCCATACTTAGTACGTGTGTTGTACTAACCCATATTTTCTCCCTTTTCCCTTAACATTTAGGTTCGGGCCGTTGAAGATTCAAGCTTACTTCTCAAGACACTTGGAGTTGCTTCCCCAAGTTGGTGAGTCCTCAAGTCCTAGGGCAAGACCTTATGATCTAGCTTCTATGTTTAGTTCTTTGATTATGTTGAAAGACATTGTTGCACTTTCCTATTTCTAGACTTCTTATTGATGTAAGGGCTAAGTCCCATTTTCGATACTTCTATGTCTAGATGGTACATTGTGACGAAGTTAGATTCTATTTTCTTATACGAAGTGAAGTTGAACTTCCAAAGTAAAAGTTTTAAATTTTCCGTGATTTTATTCTATGATATATGCTATGATGAATTCTAAGGGTTTGTATAAGACCTCTTCGAGGTCTAATAAGCCGGTAACGACTAGGGGGTGCTCTCGGGTCGTTACATGAATACTAGGAATTGTTTCTACGGTATTGTAGTCATTGAATCTTGTTTTATTCATGCCTAATGTAGTATTCCGAGTGTGATTCTGTGACATGATTCATGAACCTTGAAGGGTAAGTTATGAAGGTTGGTACATGTTGATGAAACTTTTGTATGAACTTATGATTCACTTAGAAAGTGAAGATCCTATGAATATTGTGTAAATTGAGGTATTGTTGAAAGGTCATTCTTCCCTTACCCTTACACTTGATTGTGTATGAATTGTCTGGGATGATGATAATGTTGTTGTGTTGATTAAAAGGCAATTCTCATGAAACACTATGAACAATAATGTGAAAGGTTTACTCACATGTTAATATTGATTCTAAGGTCGAAAGTACATTATCACCTAAATGAATCTATGAGCTATTTTATGAGTTGTATTGAATGAAGGGCAAGGTATTCCTTCACACATGCAAATGCAATTCAAGCCTAATTATTTATAATTTGGGGAATAATGGTTAGAACCTAGTGGATATGGTAAATGAGGTAGAGGCCCTCCCGTCAATACAATAGGCCGGGTCACCTAGATTATTCTCATGAGATGGAAGCTCCTCCGCCAATACAATAGGTCGGGTTTCTAGAAGCAATCTCCATATCCCAAAACTATGTGCCCACATAGGTATTTAGCTAGTGGATCCACCTAAAAGCTAATACATGTAGTTCTACCTTAGGCAAGTAGGACACTTTTTTTCTGTGTGGGGTTACATGACACTGGATTTCATGTAGCTCACATAGTCTATGTCGGTTATGGCTACTTTCCCTATATGACAAGATAATGAATAAGACACAAACTATACTGGTGACTTCTTGATGAGTTTAATTAGTGGGAGTGGGGATAAGGGACTTCACTTTTACATTGCACAAGTGGACTTAGTAAGGTGTCATGGGATTGTTTCTTTATGCTATGATGAGACATGAATGTATGTATGAATGTTGAATGGATGGTTGCTATAAATGACTTTCCTTGGGTTCAAGTAATGTACATGACTATTTCCTTATTTATGACTATTGATTATGAAGAGGTCTGAAGATGATATGTATGACTAAGGTAGCTTCAAATTAGTACTTAGTATGGTTGGTATTATGGGATGCAAACCATGCATTGCACAAGTGTTCCTTAGGGGTTACTAAGGTAATGGTTTTACTACGTTATGAGCATAAATGTGATTATGACTTGTGTCATACATTGAAAGTGCATGTCGATTTCCAAACTTGACAAATGCATAATTTTTAACTAAAATGTCTTTTTTATCATATTTCAAGGATTTTATGCATGCTCCCATACTTAGTACATATTTTTGCTAACCCCTATTTCTTCTACATTTTGATAAGTGTAGGTTCCGGCTAGGTGAAGTTTACTTCCTTTCTTGACTAAGGCATGGATTACTTATCTCCAAGACTTGTGGTGAGTCATCATGGTGCGAGGACAGATGTCATTTACTTCTAGCTACTTTTTCTTATAATCCACTTTTGAGACTTTTTTTATTGTAAAGGGTTGTTACCCTATTGACATTCTATTGTAGTAGATGGATTATGAGATGATGTCTAGACTCTTTCCGATTTTATGAAGAAAAGACTTTGATTGTAAAAGTTTAAACTCCGCATCATTTCCATTTCCTATGTTTATGTACTCTAAGAGCTTGTATGAGACCCCTTCGGGGTCAAGTACGTCGTGTTATGTCTAGGGGGTACCCCAGGGTCGTGACAAAGCATATAACACTAAGCAGCACTAAATAGACAATGCAACACAACAATTTAACAATAGCAATAAGTCAGACCCACTTCAAATTAGATATATGATCAATAATCTCTAACACCCATCAGTTAAATTATGCAATTAATCACATGATCAAACCCCACTGATGGGGTTTTAGCTAGACATTATAAAAACTGAAAATTCAATACATGTTACATGCTACATAGTTGGGTATTGATTTCCAAAACCTTACAATAAGTCAATTTAGCTTCAAATCTAAAACCCAACCCGAAATGTCCTTGAAAATAGTCTGAAAAACCAACAATAACAATGTTTGCGTTCTAAATTTTTGTTTCTACAATGTTGAATGCCTTCTCTCTTTTTGAAAAATCAATTTATACTCTTTCCAAAGTTGGCTTTTTAAGGTGAATCGACGAATTAAGTCGAGCTTTGTCGAACGGTGAGTGACCAATCGCTCCCATCCACCACCTTTTTGCTCGAGTATTCATCTTTTTCACGTTGTCATTAAAGGAGGTCTATGTCAGGGTCGCAGATCAGTTCCGCGATGCTTCATTTTCCACTTTTGATCGCCTTTCCACTTGAATCTTAACTGGTAGTTCTGTAAACTTTGGCGGCCTAAACCCTCATCGTCGATCCAATCGGTGATTCGCCAATGGGGGGATGTTGATCGCCCAATTTCTTTCTTCCAAGAAGTGGCAAACTGTAACTTTGGGCGGGTTAAAGAGCCACTCGGTGGTTCGCCGAGTGGTCTTGGCGATCACGAGGAATGCTTTTTTCACTTCTTCAGCTTATTTGTCCCTTTTTGTCTAGTAGTGTCCTTGCTTAGCTCCTTAGCCTTTATACTGCAAATCAACACTTTAACATCAGATTAGTGCACAAATCAGGCAGTTGTGGGCACTTTTATTACTGAAACAAAGCCCTAAATGAGTCGAAATCACAGACTCATCAATTTTTCACCCATATAACCAAGTAAGATGAACGATTTGCATGTCAGTATTGTTGCGGGCCTCCATAAGAGTTTCTCAAGCTTCACCTCACTTAGGCATAGTTCACCATCTTTTGTGTCTCGACAGGTATGCTCACACTCGACCCATTCATATATGATCAACTAGTATCATTGATGTACCCCTCAAGGGAATCCTACAAATAAGGTTCCTTATGCATTACAATTTTACTCACATGTTGACTCGCACACATGTCAGACTTATTGGTTCGTCTTTTAAGAGGACTCATGCTACAGTTCTACCCCTTGCAGATTGCAGTTGAGTTATCGCTATTGATTTGGAATTGTCGGGAGCAACTTGGGATTTTAGAGATTAGGGTGAGCTGCTGGTACCTGGAGCTATCAGTTTCCATTTGTTTTTGCTAGTTGTAGTCTTTATATTGTATACGTGTCTTGTAATTGTTAAAGCCTTTCACTCCTATTTTGGATTAGATGCTCCTGTATTGTTTTTGTTGATTATCTTTTCTATGCTTGGTTCTAAGCTCTTACTTCTCGTTTTTGGCTTCCGCTTGGTAGTCCGTCACTTATGACTCCAGGTTATGGGTTAGGCTTACCTACTGGTGGGGTGTAGTAGGTTCCATCAAGACTTGAGAAATTGGGTCGTGACAGTTTCTTTCTCTACATAATGTCTATAACCTAACATTTTTTTTTTCTAAATCCCAGTTATGATCTATCCAATGTGTTGTAATAGTTAATAATCATTCTCATTAATACTATAATTCATGCGTGAAGTTGTAGACACTCTACAATCTAATATTCTAAATAAACAATGAAGATATTGACAATGTTTGCCTTGATATTCAAAAACATCACTTCTAATTGTATTGTTTGTAAAGCCTTTAGAATAAGGATTATAAGTTTGTTGAATATATGCAATATAATAAGGATGCAAAGGAAAAATAAATGACAAACCAAAAAACGCCAGCCATTTTTGCTATTTTTTTCTAATCTCTTTGCTTACTATATTTACGTTGTGTAATTGGACCCCTAGGGTTAGAAGAATCTAATGTTCCCTGAACTATGTTAGAGCCCCTTCCATTCAACATTAACATCAATATCAATATTTCACCTCTATTTTTCTTTCAGCTCAAGCTTTAGCCGCCTTATATTCAATTGATATATAGTCCACAAATGTCTATTTAAACACCCCCCCCTCCCACCTATAAAGACTTGTAAACTAGTAGATTAAATTAGGGCCTTACGAGTGTTTTGTTGAGTTTGATGTGGGGTTCTATGTTGTAAAATGAGTTCTCGGGCTTAGGTTAAGGGGTTTAAGGGTTAAATGTTAAGGTAAGACCCCCCAAGGACAAACCAAGGGTCCTTGAGAAGGACCCTAAAGCCTAACCCCCAAAGCTCCCCAAAACTGCCCAAGCTGCCAAAATCTTAGGATGTACAGATGGGACCTACACCCCGTAGGTCTATCTATGCCTCGTGGGGGAGGTCCGTAGGTCAAGGCTCCAAATTCCAAGATTCTGAACCAAACTATGGATGTGCAGTATGGGGCATCACCCCACTCATGGTTTGTGGGTTGGTGGGCGTAGGTCACCACTGAAAAGTTGCCTAGGTTCGGCTATTAGAGGGGCAATCTAGTAAATTCCAAATTAATTAGTTATGGGTTGAGGATGGTTTATATTGTTTTATTTCACTTATTTAAGACTTTTTAAGTCATTAAACACCCTTTTACAACTCATTATTCCCAAAACACAAGAATAAAAACTACCTCCTCTCCAAATAATTCTCTCTCTAGAAACCACTATTGGAGAAGAAGAAGTCAAGATTTGGAGTTCAAGAGTTCATCTTTCTCACTCAATTTCATGGAGTTTCTTCAATCAAGGTATGGTGTTTTCATCCTTGGTTAGTTTCCATCCAAGGATCCCCTCCAAAACATGATTTCATAGTTTCCAAAATCCCCCAAAAGTTAGGGTTTCAATCTAAGTCATGGGTTCAACTTCAAAATGTTTTCAATGATTTTTTTATGATGAATTATAATTTAATTGAGGAATTAATGTTTATTTATGATGAAATTCCCCCATGAACCCATGATTCCCCCAAAATACTAAATTGTGATTTGGGATGATTGATTATGGAAGCATGTGAAGAGATTAAGTCTATATTGATTTAGTTTATTGAATTATGTCATTACTCATGCCTAAATTATAGTATTCTAGGTGTGTTGGTGAGTTGTGATTCATGGCCTTGAAGGGCAAAGTATGAAGAATTGATGTATAATCACGATGTCATGTATATGCTTGTGATCTCAATGGAAGTAATGTGATCATGTATAGAATGCAATTGTGTTATTATTGAAATGTTATTATCAATTATACACTTAAGAATGATGATGATAGAATGTGAAAGGTTTCTTCAAGTAATGTTGATTAATGCATCTTGAATTGGTAGGCTTAGGGCATCCTCTTCTTGTGTAAATGAAAGTAATGTTGATTGATATACCTTGAATTGGTAGGCTTAAGGGATCCTCTTCTCGTGTAATTAATATATCTTGACTTAATGAACATCAATCGATAGGCCGATTGCATTCCTTTCATAAATGACTAATGAAATGTTCTAAGGCTTTGTCTTGAATCAATAGGCCAATGACATTCCTTTCATAATAAGTCAATGAACTAATGTAATGAAGAATCTTGAATCGATAGGCTAATGGCATTCCTTTCATAATGAGTCAATGAACTAATGTAATGATGAATCTTGAATCGATAGGCCAATGGCATTCCTTTCACGAGGATTCAATGAGATAGCTTAATAATGTACCATGAATCAATAAGCTTATGACATTCCTTTCATGTGTGAAATAATGTACCTTGGGTCGATAGGCCGATGTCATTCCTCTCAAGTACAATAATGTTAATGAGAATGAACTACTCTATGGAAATGGAGACTAAGTACCGAGTGGATATGGTAAGATGGAAGCTCTCCCTACGTTAGGACAGGTTTCAATGAACATCTTTCTTATCCTATAACTATGTGCCTACATAGGTTATTAGCTAGTGGATCCACCTAAGCTAAAATGTTACCGGTCCTACCTTAGGCAAGTAGACCAACCCTTTACGGTGTGGGATAGACACCAGATTCCATGTAAAACTCACATGGTCTATGTCAGTTAATGCTTATTCACATCATGTTAGATACGTACTATGGTTGCTTGAGAGGTTCTATGAAGTGTGGGTGGTAGTTTAGGATGCCATCCATGCATTGCATGAGTAGGCTTTGAGAGTGCTATGGTGTGATTTTCCAATGTCTTAATGTCTAATGAAGTGAATGTGCTCTTAATGAGGCTAAAGAGGATGTTGATTTAAATGCTTAATTTAATGATGTATGCTTTACTTTGATTGTATTATGAGTTACTTTCCTTGTCATTACTTATGAAATGTATGGGTTCCTTATGTATGAGTATTGATTAAAGATAAGTATGAAAAATGGTAAGTTCATCTAAGGTGGCCTCAAAGTGGTACTTTGTAGGAATAGTATTATGGGATTTTATTCTAACATTGCACAAGTATAACTTAGGGTTACTTAAAGGTGAATGTTTTAATGTGCTGTAATGACTTATATGATGATTATACTTGTATCTTATGCCTTTTGCTAAATTTCATGATGCTTTCTCAAAATTGGCATATAGCATGGTTTTCAACCAAAATATCCTTTTTAAGAATGGTTTTTGCATGGCTATCATACTTAGTACATTTTGTGTGCTAACCCATATTTCTACCTTTTTCTACAAAGTGTAGGTTCTGGAATTTGAGTTGATTCCTTCTAGTTCAAAGGGCATTGATTGAGTTCTTCCAAAGCTTGTGGTATGTCCTTATGGATCTGAGAAAAAGTGCTTTATTGATGTTTCATGTCTTTCATTGTACAAGATACTTCTTAGAATTTCAATTGTAAGGGTCATGACCCCACTTTTGATGCAAGATGTTTTTAGATGGCCATGTGAGACAATTAGACTTTCGCTATTTTAAATGATATTTTCGATTGCATGGATTTAAAAAGAGTTTTGAATTCTACACTATTTCTATTGTCTTATGTGATGACATGCTATGAGGCTCTTTGGAGTCTTGTACGCCATGTCACGTCCAGGGTGTAGGCTCGGGTCGTGACACCACCTTTACCTCCACCTATTTTATGCTTAAATGGTTGTTTACACTTACTACAAATAGGCTTAGATCGTACACGATCAAATGTCATAAATTTCCACACAAACAACGTTTTAGGACGTTGATACTTCATTTTTTTCTTTGTAGGAGGTACAAAGGGGGATTGACTAGCTTTTTGAGTTGGAGATTCAGTCGTTTTACTAGTAGGTGTAGGTGAATCATCCAATTCGTCATCTTCCAAATCAAATTCTACATCTTCATTTAAATTTTCATCAAAATTAGTATTACCATAAAATCATTGTAAAATTTCATGATTAATATTTGTATTTATATTAAAATCAGCAGAGAAAGTAGTATCATCAACATACATATAATCATTTGTATTAATTCTAGTTCTAGGCATTAATGTAGAAGAACTAGCACAATTATCTTTACCTTTACTTTTTTCTTTCCTACAATTTTAGAAAAGATAAATATATTAGAAATAGTGTTAGATACTTTTTTCTTACCGAAACTATTTTTACTAGAATCCATATTTTAATAAAATTTGAAATATAAATATGTAATGTAAGTATAATTGTGGAAAGTAAATAAATTAAGAGATGGAACGAATGCACTCAACGTGTGCGTAATAGCAGGCGATTATAACCAAAACTTGACACTTGAAGTTTGCTCCAAAAATATCGTTGTAACTTGATTGCTTGATAGCAACAATATAAATATATAAATAAATTGAATTATAAATAATATAATATTAATTGAGAATTGAGAATAGATAAGTAGAATCAAAAATTTGATAATATAGATGAGATGTGAGAGTATAGATTTTGTGAGAAATTGTGAGGGGTAAAAGGGTATTTATAATATAAAAAGTGGACTAAAATATACTTTATGAAACTTTGGGGTTAATATATAAGTTTAAAGGGTATGGGGTGTTTGGGAGGTAAATTTCTAGTCATTGGGAGGGGGGATTAGCCGTTAGGCCAACGTCACGAATGGACATTTAATAAAAAAACTAAATAATTTTCACAGGACTCGACCAATTCAGTAGGGATGGACCGGCCCAAATCAGGATGGTTGGAGGTCTAATCGCATATTGCATCCCCCACCCCTATCCTCCCATCCCATATCACCCCTCAGGACTGGGTTTGGTGGTCCTGGACACAAGTTGGTACCGGGTTGGTCTGGGCTGTCCCAATCCCCCTACCAGCCTTACCTTTTATCTTTGTTGGTTCCTACTGCAAAATGCTCCTCATGGTTTTTTATTATATCTAGTACCCCATGCTTTATTTGTTTTAGCAACCCGATCAAGTTTCTCCACAGTTTCCTCAAAAGTAGTTCCCATGAATTCTCTTCCAGTAACAGTGTCTGCCACTACTTTTTCGTTGTCGTCCAATGCTCTATAAAATATCTTAAGAAGTGAATCATTAGTGATCTTGTGGTTTGTCACACTCCTCAGATATTTTGTAAATATTTCCCATGCAACACTTATCGACACTCCTGATAGTTGTTGAAAATTATTGATTTTATCCTTCAGTTTCAGCTTCTTAGACAAGGGGATCAAACCACTAGAGACAACGAACATTGCTCCATGAGGCAATGGAAGGAACACCATAGCACCCATAATTCCAATAGTATTATTAGTTACCCCGTAGTTGTTCTAAATATCAAATTATCGTCTTTGTCTAGGTGAAAGACGATTTCTCTCTATAAGCTAGTTGTTTGAACATTCTCAGGTGCATTTTGCGAAAGATTTTTGTGAGTGTTCTCTACTTCCATTCTGATTGTTCTTTAGATTTCAAGATCGAGCAGAATCAGGGGTATGTCTAGACTCCGCGTATTGGGCATGCACTAGAACTCAACTAGTATGAACTCGAGAAATAATGACTAATAGTCAAATAACACAATTAATCTAATCCAAAAGACTTATTACCCAGCAGCGGTGCCAAATTTAGGCACACCTAAATTAAACCTCCAAAAGAAGTATAAAGCACTCATTGTTCAAATAAAGAACTAAATTAATTATTATTCTTTGTTCTCTAAGCATGTTATTTTCATAAGGAGGTATGAATAAAAATGATTGATTGGAATGAATGCAAGTAACAAATATCAAAGTAATAGATTTATGTGTTTGAAAATCAATAGAAGATGAAACTAGTGTATTTGTATTCCCCGCGAATCCTTAACTCAGTAGACCCTTATAATAGTAACCTTATCTAGTGTCTAGAATGCAAGATCGGTAAGTTATTTATCACCTAAGTGGATGGTCACCCAAATAAGTGAATTTTACCAAGCAACTTGGTTCGTCTATGGGTGTATGGTTTACTAACCCTTACCCTTATCCCGCTACTAGATGAGGGTTGATAGCCTCAAATCTTCATTGTATAATCATTTTTTTTCATTTTTACTCCTTTGGTCCGGTGAGTAGGAACAAGGCAAGTTCTAACGTTGGCCATTGTTCAAAAGCAATCAAAGCGGAGATACAAATAATACATGCATGAACGTTATTTATGAATTACTATTTATTAGGCCTATATTGCAAATTCGTCATGGTTCCAACAATCCTAGCTGTGAAATTAACTACTCATAGTTGTTTGATCACAATTCCAAATAATTGGGTTAAAATAAATCATGAACTTACAATATGAAGTTTCAATTCCAAAATCTTGAATTGAACTGCAAAGCAAGAATCAAAGATCAAAAGTATATTCAAAATCCAATTAATTCAATAATTATAGATAAAGCATTTTATTAATAATCCTAAAACTCCAAAACAAACATTATAAAATAATATTAGAACTTAAGAAAAGTATTTATCGACGTCTAAACCTAAACCAAATTGATCTAGAAAAAATAAGATAAGGCGGCTTCTACGACTCAATTGTACAGTCAGTAGTCCTTTTTATGACACGTGGAGTTCTCTCATGGAAGGCAGTGTTTGATTATTCTCCAAGAACCTTTCTATGAGTGAAAATTATGGTCTGTAGAACAATGTGCGTCCCATCCAATCCAGTCGTGGTATGAGCGCTCTAGTTGTCAACTTTCTTAATATCATGTACAAACCTACACGTACAACTTGTAAAACTTCCTAAGACTCGTAGTATACCTTTGTGGTCTAGGAGTCTTCAAAAATTTTATACTTCATTCTATGACCACTAATCTACGTCTTCTAATCACAAGTACAGCTCGTACCGTCTCTTTGTGGACCTGAAATTGAAACTTAACTTTTAGGACTCATATCTACGAGTCCATCTATGGCTCGTGGTTAAGACCACAACTCGTAGTATGGCTCGTAGAAGGTCAAAACACTCCTTCCAATACTATCTTATCTACTCGAGCTTCCAAACCCAGTTTTCCAACAAAACAATAACAAAATACAATCAAATATACTTCTAACAAGTGATTAAAAGGCTAGCAAAATCTCAAGTTTAAGGCATTACATGTGTCATAAATCCACAGCACGTCAACTATCAACTCCCAAAACACCTCTGATCACTACCATGCTAACAAAATATTGATAACGTCAGTACGAATGTTTAGACACCAAAATTGCAATAATTGGAGATGAATGAAAAATCGAGTCAAAACAAGATGTGCGACCGCAATGAAGAAAAAATGATTTTTCATAATTTATTCATCACTATCGTGAGGCCAAGGGTTGCAATCGTGATGCACATATATATAAATGTTGATAGTTTCCATCCACGGACCATAGGTCAGACCACGGCCCATGTTGGTGGTCCATGGTTCACCACTGCAACCCCTCCCAAACCCAGCTCAGAAAATCAGCTAATTCTCGACCCACAGTCAGACCACGGTCCGTGGTCTATATCCATGGATCGAGGTCCCCTTTACCCAGCCTCTGATGCAAACGACGGCAAACCAACATGGACCGTCATTCGATCCACGGTTTGTAGGTCTGACCGTAGGTGACGAGGGTCAGCAGCCAGTTAGAGGAATATTATTGATTGGGTCAACTTCAAATGGTCATAAATCTTAACAAAAAAGTATTTATGTGTCCCATGAACTATGATAGGATAGATAATTGAATCTTCTTTCCAACGCCACTGAGTTTGCTAAAATCCGATCTGCGCGTACAAAGTTATGCTCATTTTAGCAAAACAATGTCAGGCAGACTTGACCTACGACCCCAATCTACGGACCGTAGATTGACCTACAGCCCATAGGTCGACCTACAGCCCGTAGGTCCCATCCATCGATCACTCCGACAGTAGTTGGACCCCTAAGCTATGTCGTTTAGACCCTAAATTATGATATTTTAGTCGGTTTAAGCCTAGAAACATAACTAGAACTTACCTAAGTCAAATCAATAATGAAAACATAGAAAATTAGAAGCAAGAGAGGAGAAAAAGGTCAAGAACCCTAGTTCAAGAACGCAGCAAGGTTCCATCAGTTCTAGCCCCAAAATCTAAAGATTTCTTCGTGGAATTCGTCACCAGGTATATGGGATTTCACTAGTGGGTTCCTTTCACCCATTAGGTCCCTAGTTTTCAGTCAGATTCTTGATTCCCTTAATATCATCTAGACTTAGGGTTTCTTGAATGTTAGAATTGTTGGGTTTTTAGTTGCTAGAATGCTCCAAATCAAATTACCATGTTATTACTCAGTTTATTGCATGAATTTCAAAACCCTAGCTATGTATTTCTTTAGTTCTTGAATTACACATGCTAGTCCAGATAATTCAGTTATTCAGTTATACATGCCTCAGTTATTAATGCATCAATATTACATTAATTGTTGAATTCTCAGTTTGCATGTTCAGTTTGAGCTATCTAGTAACTTACAAAAATTTTGTCATAATGTGTTAATCACTTAATCCATTGGGAGTATCATAATACCGAGTTGTACTAGGGTTCAGCGTACCCAAATAGTACTAGAACTACTAGACACGTAGGTTGTAAGTCCCCTTTGTGGGCATCATTTTAGTGATCATGCCAGCATGCCTCTATACCTTTGGTCGGGTATATTGGGTCCTCTTGATGGGACGTATACATCGGACTCCACATTTAGCTCATGTGGTTTTATTTTCGATTATTAGTAGCTCCCACAGTTCAGTCAAAACTCTATTGCATTGACCATTTCAGTACAGTCAGTATTTCAGTTTTAGAATGTTATGAACTTGGTTCTTGCATTCAGATAGTTCAGTATTTAGCAACTATATCATGTCCAGATTATATCATTTCTTATTTGCCTTGTTCAATTATATGTCATTTCAGCTTTATTCAATCATGCATGCTCAATACCTTTCAAGTACTGAAACATATATTGCGCTACATCTTCTCGTGATATAGGTTCAAGTCCTGAATAGTCAGATCACGCTTAGATCGATTCCCGATCTCCAGTCCAGCAGTACCAGTGGTGAGTCCTCATTCTTCGAGGACAATAGTCATGCTATATTCTTCAGTATTTTAGTCTTTTAGTTTCAATTTTGCTAGACTTAGTTGGGGCATGTCTCAGCACTTCTAGTCAGTTAGAGGCTATTTTCAGACATAGTTAGATTCAGCTTAGTATTGAGTGAATATCTTCTTTGTATTAAACTCATCTGTTTTCATTTATCTAAGTTATAGTATATGGGTATTCCCCATCTTTTAATTTTATTTATGATTTAGCTTCCTCAACAGTTTATTATCTTTAGTATGCTCATGATCATGTCAGCAGGGTTAGCTTGGGATCACTTGTGGTCCTAGGTCCCCTGTCCATGTCTCGGGGGTAGCTCGAGGCATGACAAACTTGGTATCAGAGCACTAGGTTTAAGTGTCCTAGGATGTCTGAAAAGTTGCACTAAGTAGAGTCCCTTTCATGGGTATGAAGTGCACCACATCGAATGAAAAGGAGGCTACAAGGTGTTTTAAGTTTCCATTTTCTTGTTACTCTTATCGTTTGTAAAGTATGATCTAATTCTATTCTAACTCAACATTTTACGTTTCAGTGATCATGCCTCCTCATAGAGCTAACACCAGGAATGCGAATGCCAGGAACGTAAACACAACTCCTCCAGTCCCTGATCAAGAAGTCTCGAATGTAGGGTTTAGGAATGCCATTCACATGTTGGCTCAGAGTGTGGCCAACCTGAACAATCAGCAGGCTCCAGTTCTGGTAAATGTCAATGTTGGGTCATCTGTAGCCAGGGTGCGAGACTTTGTTAGGATGAATCCGCAAAAGTTCTTAGGGTCATAAGTTAGAGAAGATCCCCAAAACTTCATTCATGAGGTCAAGAAGATCTTTGAAGTGATGCAGGTAACTGGGAATGATCAAGTTGAGTTAGCATCTTACCAACTTAAGGATGTGGCTCATATCTGGTATACTCAGTGGAAGGAGAAAAGGGGTACAGATGCAGCCCCTATTACTTGGGATTGTTTTAGTGAGACTTTTGTGGACAACTTTTTCCCGATAGAGTTAAGAGAAACAAGGGCCTAGGAATTCATGAACCTGAGACAAGGTAATATGACTGTCTAAGACTATGGGATCAAGTTTACCCAACTCTCCAAGTATGTTCCTCATATGGTTGTTGATTGCAGAGCTCAGATGAATAAGTTCTTGTATGGGCTGTAAGATTTGGTGAAAACGGAGTACAAAAATGCTATGTTATTGGGAGATATGAACATCGCTAGGCTTATGAATCATGCTCAGAAAATTGAAGGTGATAAGCTTAGGGAACAGGCCAAGGAGAACAAGAAGGCTAGGACGGGGAATTATGATTATTCTCAATAGAAATCGGGTGGTGGTTCTCGCAGTCTCAGCAGAAATTTTCATCCCCAGCCCCTTCATCAGCTAGTGTTCCACCCTCCAAGAACATGTATGATCAGAAAGGTAGAGCATCAGGCTCTAAGTCTCAGGGAAGTGTTCCAGGTACCAAAACCTACCCAACTTGCCCTAAGTGTGGTAAGAACCATCTAGGCGAGTGTCTTGCAAAAGAGGAAGGATGCTTTAGGTGTGGTCAGTCTAGTCACAGGTTGAGGGACTGTCCTTCTAGACAAGGTCAAGGAGGCAATGCTAGTAGAACTTAACCTACAACTTCAGCAGCATCAGCAGGTCGCCTGACACAGCAGGGTAACTCATCTGGTACAAATGGTGGTTAGTGCCAGTACAGATTGTATGCTCTTCAGGATCGCCAGGACCAGGAAGATTCTCATGATGTAGTCACTGGTACGCTACGAGTCTTTGATCTTGACATTTATGCATTGTTAGATCCAGGGGATACTTTGTCATTTGTAACTCCTTATATATGAGTCAAGTTTAGTGTTAGTCCAGAAGCTCTCTCAGAACCCTTCTTAGTCTCTACTCCAGTCAGTGACCCAGTTATAGCTAGACGGATATAGAGAAATTGCCATGTCACAGTCTCCCAGAAAGTCACCTCAATAGACCTTGTAGAGTTATAAATAGTAGACTTTGATGTCATTCTAGGCATAGATTGGTTACATTCTTGTTATGCCTCAGTCGATTGTAAAACAAGGATTGTTCATTTTTAGTTTCTAGACGAACCAATCTTAGAACGGAAGGGTAGTAGCTTAGACCCTATGGGTCAAATCATTTCTTACCTTAAGGGTAGAAAAATGATTTCTAAGGGGTATCTCTATCAGCTAGTTCGGGTCAAGGATTCTAACTCCGAAGCCCCAACTCTTGAGTCAGTTCCTGTAGTCAGTGAGTTTCCAAAATATCTTCCCAGAGTTCCTCCTGAAAGGGAAACCGACTTTGGATTTGATCTCCTTCTATATACCCAGCCTATTTCTATTCCTCATTACAAAATGGTTCCAGCAGAGCTTAAGGAATTGAAAGAGCGGTTGAAAGACCTTCTAGATAAGGGCTTCATTAGACCTAGTATCTCACCAAGGGGCGCACCAATGTTGTTCTTGAAGAAGAAAGATGGTTCTCTCAAAATATGCATTGACTATAGGAAGTTGAACAATGTCACAATCAAGAATAAGTATCCCATCCGTAGGATTGATGACTTGTTTGACCAACTTCAGGGGCTAGCTATTTCTCAAAGATAGACCTCAGATCTGGTTATCATCAGCTCAGAGTCAGAGATAGTGACATTCTGAAAGCAACCTTCAGAACTCAGTATAGTCATTATGAATTCGTAGTTATGTCATTTGGACTAACAATGCTCCTGCAGCTTTCATGGATTTGATGAACAGAGTGTTCAAGAAGTACTTGGACTTGTTTGTTATCGTCTTTATTGATGATATCCTCATTTACTCTAGGAATGAGGAAGAACATGCGAGTCATTTGAGGTTTGTCCTGCAAACTCTCAAAGATCGCCAGTTATTCGCTAAGTTTAGCAAATGTGAGTTTTGGTTATAATATGTTGTTTTCCTTGGGCATATAGTATCCAGCGAAGGGATCCAAGTGGATTCTCAGACAATAGAAGCAGTGAAACAATGGCCTAGACCTACCTTTCTGAAATATATCAAAAGTTTCCTAGGTCTAGCGGGTTATTACAGAAGGTTTGTGGAAGGATTTTCACCCATTGCCTCTCCATTGACTAAGTTGACTCAGAAAAAAGTGAAGTTTCAGTGGTCAGATGATTGTGAGAAAAGCTTCGCAGAACTGAAAACCAGGTTAACTACAGCTCTTGTTTTGACTCTACCAGAGGGTTCAGATGGTTATGTTATATATTGCGATGCATCCAGAGTTAGCCTAGGTTGTGTGTTGATGCAGCGAGCTAAGGTTATAGCTTATGCTTCTAGACAACTTAAGGTGCATGAGAAGAACGATCCAACTCATGACCTCAAGCTTACAGTAGTGGTGTTTGCACTCAAGATCTGGAGACACTACTTGTATGGTGTTCACATAGATGTGTTCACTGACCATAAGAGCCTTCAATATGTGTTCACCCAGAAAGAGTTGAATCTTCGCCATAGGAGATGGCTTGAGTTCCTTAAGGATTATTATATGAGTGTGCATTACCATCCTGGTAAGGCGAATGTAGTGGCAGATATTGCTAGGAGACTATCTATGTGTATTGTAGCCCATGTTGAGGAAAAAAGGAAAACCTAGTGAAGGATTTTCACAGGCTTGATCGCTTGGGAGTTCGCCTTATGAGCATATCAAATAATAGTGTCACAGTTCAGAATGGGTCTGAATCTTCTTTCATAGTAGAGGTTAAGGAAAAGTAAGACAGTGATCCAATCTTGATTGAACTTAAGGGTGCAGTCCACAATCAGAGAGTGGAGGTTTTCTCCCAAGGGGGAGATGGTGTACTTCGCTATCAGAGTAGATAGTGTGTTCCTGATGTGGGTGAATTGAGACAACATATTTTCACAGAAGCCCACAATTCCAGATATTCTATTCATCCAGAGGCCACTAAGATGTACTGCAATCTGTAGGAAGTCTTTTGGTGGAATGGCATTAAGAGGGATATAGCAGACTTTGTGAGTAAATCCCCTAACTGCCAACAAGTGAAGGTAGAACATCAGAAACCAGGGGGTATGACTTAAGAGATTGACATTCCTACTTGGAAATGGGAAGTGATCAACATGGATTTCATTACAGGGTTACCTCGTACTCGCAGACAATATGACTCTATTTGGGTGATAGTTGACAGAGTTACTAAGTCTTCTCGCTTTTTGGCGGTCAAGACTACAGATTCAGCGGAGGACTACGCCAAGCTTTATATTAATGAGATTGTGAGGTTGCATGGGGTTCCTTTGTGGTCCTCAGTTTACCTCTCATTTCTGAAAGTCCTTTCAGAAGGGTCTTGGTACTCGGGTTAATCTTAGCACAACATTTTATCCGCAGACGGATGGCCAGGCAGAGCGTACCATTCAGACCTAAGATGACATGTTGAGCACTAGTGTGATCGATTTCAAGGGGAGTTGGGATGATCACCTTCCTCTCACTGAGTTCGCCTACAATAATAGTTACAAATCCAGCATTCAGATGGCCCCTTATGAGGCATTGTATGGGCATAGATGTAGATCTCCAGTTAGTTGGTTTAAAGTAGGTGAAACAGCCTTGATAGGACTAGGTTCAGTCCTTGATGCAATGGAGAAAGTGCAACTCCTTAGAGATAGACTTAAGAGTGCCCAGAGTCGCCAGAAGTCTTATACAGATGTGACAAGAAGGGAACTAGAGCTCCAAGTTGATGATTGGGTTTTCCTGAAAGTGTCACCTATGAAGGGCGTGATGAGATTAGGCAAGAAAGGGAAGCTCAGTCTCAGATATGTAGGCCATTACCGGATCTTCAAAAAGGATTGGTAAAGTGGCTTATGAGTTAGAGTTACCAGCAGATTTAGCAGTAGTGCATCCAATCTTTCACATTTCACTTTTGAAGAAATGTGAGGGTGATCCAGCATCTGTATTGCCATTAGAGACTGTGGCTGTAAAAGATAGCCTCTCTTATGAAGATGTACCAGTTGAGATTCCTTATCGTCAAGTTAGAAGGTTGAGAAACAAAAAAAGTCGTTTTAGTCAAGGTTTTATGGAGGAGTCAATCCGTAGAGGGAGCTACTTGGGAAGCAGAAGTAGCCATGAAAGCCAAGTATCCTCACCTATTTCCTTCCGATTTCACTCCAGCTTGAGGTAATAGTTCCTCTTCAGTTTTTCAGTCATTCATGCGTAAATTCAGTCTTAGAATCATGTTCATTCAGTTTGTACTTGTATTTTCGGTGTATTCGCATGTTCTTGGAACTCAGTTCAGTTAGAAATTCAGTTCTCAGTGTTTAGTGGTAAGGATTGCATCCCTCTCCCTCCATTTAAGCTAGTTTAGTCTTCATTCGAGGACGAATGGTCCCAAGGGGGAGATAATGTAACATCCCGTATCCGAAACAGACCAAAAATATAGATTTTGAGAAGTTGCACGTACAACTTACCATAAACGGACCGTAGGCCAGACCACGGCCCGTGCTGGTGGTCTGTGGTTCACCACTGCAACCCCTCCCCAAACCCAGCTTAGAAAATTGTCTAGGTATCGACCATGTAACACCACAGAAACTAATAGACTAAACTAGAGCCAAGAGTTAAGGTTCTAGAGTGTGTTATTGAGGATTAGAGTCGTAGATGAGACTTTACGTACTTAGAATTAGGGGCATATTAGTTGAACGTCAAGACACGTGTTAGACCCCATAGTTTAGAAGGTCATCTATGGAGTGGTATAGGGTTGCAAGGGCAAAGGCTAAGGTCAAGGGGTCAAAGACCTAGCCAAGGGCCAAGGCTCCCCAACCTTGGCCAAGTTTGTCTCACTTTCACGGCCAGTGGTATGGACCACGGACCGTGAAGTGCTCCTTGAAGATTACTTAACCACTTGGGAGGCAAGGCCTTGAGGCCAAGTTACTTCCCAAACTTCACGACCACTTCCACGGCCAGTGGTCTTGACCACACACCGTGAAGTGGTCCGTGAAGATGCTTTAGTGTCTTGGGAGCTTAGGACGTTGATGAGGGCTACTGGTCAAGGGACCACAAGCACCACCACAGGCTGTGGTGCCCTTAACGGACCGTCCAAGTGGCCGTGGTGCCTGGACGGGGCTCCCTAGTTTAGGGGTTTTTAAGTAAATTCCTATTCAACTTTAATTAAGTGGGGGTCATTTTATATGAGTTTTATTCACTTATTTGTAATATTATAAGTCTTTCATTACCCCAACTAAATCATTAAAAATCAAAACCCTAGATCACTCATCTCTCAAATATTTCTCTCACCAAGAATTGAAGAAGAAGATAGGGCTTGAAGCTTGGGTCAAAAAAACCTCCTGAAAGCTTTCATTAGAGATTTGATCTAAGTTATGTTTAGCATTTCATCTATGGGTTCTTCCACCCATAGAGTCACCTAGTTCATCCCCCAAAAACGTGAAGAATGAACCCCAAAGCTAGGGTTTCTTCCATTGTTTTGGGTATAGTTGGGTATGACTCCAAATAGTTGGATAGTACCTATTTATGCTAGATTTAGTATTGATTTATGTTATAATGAAGGTATTACACGTTTCTCATGGCTTCCCTAGTCTAAATTTGATGATTAGAAATATGTGGGTTTATGCAATGAAAGGTGAAATTGAAGGTTCAAGGTATTCTTCTAGAATTAAGTTTATGAAAATCAATTGTTCAATAATTGTAGTATGTAAGCATATATTAATACTATATTGATAATTGTATGATAAATTATGAATTATAGTGCTTGAAGTTTGGACTTGTGATGAATGGTGAATAGAATTGCCTATGACTACGACTTGAGAGTAATTTGTCTTATGTTTTAGGTTGATGTGATGGTTGTAGTTTTAGGGCTTGAAAGTATAAAGTGATAGAATCACTTGGAGATGGATTTGTTGTCAAGGACATCCTTCCATGAGATATGAATGTTAGGCAAGTCTTAACAAGTAAACCTTGGGGTGTATGATTTACTACAAGTAGATATTGAAGATGAGATGGAGTGTCACACAAGATAGGGTCCGGGCTCCAAGTAGAAAGGAGAACCACACCTAGTTGATGTGAGGAATATCCAAGTTAAAGGGGGAACTCTTACGTAGTAGAGTGTGGGTTTTCCCAAAGTTAGGTCTCATGAGATGGGGGCCTTCACATAGTTTAGTTAAGGTTCCTAGTAGCAATCTCAATATCCTATGAACTAAGACATACTTTAGAAGCATCTCGTAGTGTTCTAAAGCATAATTGAACTAAGACATGCTTGAGAAGCATCTCGTAGTGTTCTAAAGCATAATTGAACTAAGCCTTACTTGAGAAGTACCGCATAGTATTCAAAAGTATAAATGGACTAAGACATGCTTAGAGTAGTATCTCATAGGGTCCATGCTAGTAATGAACCTAGACATGCTAATAGTAGTACCTCATAGGGTTCAATTTAATAGAGAACAAATATGTGCTTAGGAGAGTACCTCATAGTGTCCTAAAGTTAAAGAGAGGAACTAGGTTCCCAAATCAAGAAGTATTAGTGTGAGGACCTAAAAGTAGTACTTAGCATGAGTAGTATTATGGGATGCTACTTGTGCATTGCACAAGTATGACTTAGGGTCATCCAAGAAAGAGTTCTTATGAGTGATGTATTGTAGATAGGGTTGTGCTATAGTTGCCTTCCATGATATGATTGACTTAAGATGATAGTCCCTGTCAATATGAAAATAGGTCAATAGTGACAGCTAGAAAAGATGAAATGGATATGGTGACTACAAGGATATGCTTAGTGTGTGTGGTATTATGGGATTCCCCACATGCATTGCACAAGTGTGCCTTGAGGTTACTTAGGGGTATAGTCCTCTTATGACATGAAAACCTAGGTCTTGACTATGAAGGTGGACAATGACCAAGAATGACCAAAGAGAGGTACTTAGCTTGGATAGTATTATGGGATGCTATCTTGGCATTGCACAAGTATGCTTGGAGGTGGCTTGTGAAGTAGTTCACTTGTAGTATGAAAGACTAATGGTTGAAATATGTAATTATGAAGGTTAAGTTAAGGCTATGCTATAAGTATAATTTAGCTCTTACGTTCATATACTTGTTATTATGTTGACTTGTGAGATTATGATACTTTATTGGAATTTATATTTTTATCTCATATGATTATGTCTTATGTTGACTAACCATTTTAAGATGTTTCATGTTGGTATGTTAGCTTTCATACTTGGTACATTTTGTACTAACGCATATTGCCTACATTCTAATCAATTGTAGGGTTGGAGACTTGAGTCACTTTGGAGGCTAGGTTTCTAAGAAGCAAGAAGACTTGAAGATTTGGTGAGTCCACATAGCTTCGAGGACAAACCCCTATGTTCCTTTATGTCTTTTATTATGTTTTAGATCTCTTATGGGATGCATCCCAAAACATTTATTCATGTTATTCATAGATGGTTTTGAGAAAAAGATGTTAGTAAACACTTCTGCTTTTATGAAATGATTTCCTTTTATATGTTTAAAGAAAGTTTTAAATTTTCTGTATTTTTCTATGATCATATGTTATGACTATGGTAAGGGCTTGTATGCAACCCCTTCAGGCTCAAGTATGTCGGCCACGTCTATGGGGTGCTCTTGGGGCGTGACAAACTTTGTATCAGAGCATAAGGTTTTGGAAAAATTTTTATGATGTCTCAAACCACGTCTAAGTAGAGTCTTATTCATGGGTGTGAGTCGCGACACATTTATGAATAGGAGGCTATTGGACGCTTAGGAAAAGTCTCATTTCTTCATTCTCTAAGTCGTTCCATAGAGTTTAACTCTACAAGTCTCTCTCTTATTCCTTAATCTGGTGGTCTTGAGGATGTGACTATTAGAATGTTCTATGCTACAAGGACTGAGGGAGAAAAAGGTTGGTTGTGATGCCAATTATGGTTATGTGACTTGAGAATTAGAGATGATAGATTGTGATATTGTCTTTAGTATGAATTAGGCTTCATTGTTGCCTTTATGTTTTGAATAATGTATAGGATATTTTGTGTAGGCTTACTCCTAGGGGGAGATAGAGTGCCTACCTAACAAGGTAATTGTGAGGTTATGTTTAGTTGTGGGTAGAACCCGACTTAGTCATGATGAGTTTTGAGGTATGTTGATAGATCGGTTGAATAGGGTGTGCTAGTAATGCATAGATGGGGTGAGTGAATGGACTCCTCTAAGAAGGGTAGAAGTATAATTTACCATGGCTTAGAACCATCTTGTGTGATGGATGTGAAAAGCTTAGTTATAACTTGCTCTGACCTTAGATTTGAAAGAATGATGCTTAAAAGAGATCTAGGGTAGATGGTTTCTGCGGATGTGGTGAGAGTGGCCACATGAAGAAAGATTGTCCAAAGGCAAAGGCTACTATAAGAGATGGTAAGAAAATTGTCCCTAGTGGTGGGGATGATGAGCCTCCAAAGAGGAATAGGTTTTATGCCCTCCAATCTAGAGAAGATCAAGAGTGATCTTCTCATTTCCTTTCTGGTATGTGTTTCTTTCATGTTTTAGAAAATTTGCAGATTTCTTGTCTTTTATTGTAACATCTCGTATGACTAATGACCTAAGCTAGAGCCTAACTTATAGTTTAATAGCCTAGTGAAGTCTAAACGTATGGATCAAATCCTAAAACGAACTCCCTAACTTAGTACTAGGGTTTTAGTGTCTAAACAAGGAGGCAAGGCCCCCAAGGACCTCCCAAGGGTCCTTGGTGAGAGCCAAGGAAGTGACCAAAAAGCTGTCAAAAACCAGCTTGGTCTACGGAGGGGCCACCTACGGACCATAGGTAGACTTACGCTCCGTAGGTGGGGATCGTAAGTCAAGACTTAGTCTCCACAAACTCTCCCCTAAACTCCCTAGCCTCAAACCCAAACAACGGGCATGCAGTACGGTCCATAGACCAACTTACAGCCCGTGGATTGGTCTCGTAAGTGAAGACATAGTCTCCTCACGAGGGCTTTGCAGGAAGCCCCTCAGCCTCAAACGACGAATGACCACTTACGGACCATCACTCAATCTACAGACCATAGATTGGTCTCGTAGGTTGAGACTTAGTCTCCCCAGCCCATGGTTGGATTTCACGCTCTCTGAACCAAATGACGATCCCACCAATACGGTCTGTCACTCGATTTACGGACCATAGGTTGGGGTCTCGTAAGTGAGGTTCTTTAGGGACTGATTCACACGGCTTAAGTTAAAAGTTTCCAATTAATTCCTAATTAATTAATTAAGGGTTGGGACGGTTATTATTGGTTATATTAAGTATATTAATCTATTTTTAAGCATTAAAACAAGTCTATTACCCTCATAACTAACAACACAAAATCAAACCCACTTCCCCCCCCCCCCCCCAAAAAAAACTCTCTTTATAGTTCTCCCATTGAGGAGCAAGGAAGAAGCTCAAATCTAGGGCTCAAGCTTCAAGATTTTCACTCAAATTTCATGGATTAACATCAATTAAGGTATGGGGACCTTGATTCAGCGAATACTTTTCTCCATGAAGCCCTTCAACTCTTGATTTCCAAATTGGTTTATGACTCAAAAACTAGGGTTTCTATTCTAACCATGAGATGGAGGCTTCTACGTTTAGCAAGTCCGGCTTCCCATGTATGTTGTCTCATGGGATGGGAACCTTATACGCTAGCAAGTTCAGGTTCCTAGTAGAAATCCCCATATCCCATAACTATGTGCCCCCATAGGTATTAGCTTAGTGGATCCACCTAGATAGCTATTTATGTAGTTCTACCTTCGAAAGTAGAACACCCTTTTTCGGTGTGGGGCTATATGATTTCTTGGTTAGCTTACTTAATGGGAGTGGAGGTATGGGACTTCACTTCTACATTGCACAAGTAGACTAAGTGGGAGGTTTTAGGATGGTTCCTCTATGATATGATGAAGAATGAATGAATGTATGTATGATGGAATGGATAGTTGATACGCGTGACTTTCCTTATGTTAAACTTATGTATGTGAATAAGCTCTTGATGATAACTATTGTTTATGGAAATGTCTAAAGATGATATGTATGGCCAAAGTAGCTTCAAAGGGGTATTTGAGTATGGTTAGTATTATGGGATGCTAACTATACATTGCACCAAGTGTTTCTAAGGGGTTGCTAAGGTGTTGTACATTACTAGGTTATGAATTCTATTATGATTATGGTTTGTCTTTGATATAGAGGTGTATGTGGGTGTCCAAATGTGGTAAATCCATACTTTTCAACAAAATGTCCTTTTTATCATGTAATGGTTTTTATGCATGTTTCCATACTTAGTACTTATTGTGCTAACCCCTTTCTCCTACTTTACTATGAGTGTAGGTTCCGGTCATCAATACTACTACCTCGTTGAAGGTGAAGCTAGGGTTGACTACTTCCCCCTGGCTTGGTGAGACCTCAAGTTCTTGGACGAGTACTATTGTTTCAAATTCTAGTTTTCTATATTTTAGACTATGATGTATTTCCCATTGTTGGGAACTTCTATTGATGTAAAGGGCTAAGTCCCGAAACTTGTATTCATACGTTTTAGATGGTGCATAAGACAAGGTCTAGAATCTTATTATTTTCTTTATGAAAGTGAAGTTGAACTTCGATTGTAAAGTTTTAATTTTTTCCGTATTATTTCTATGTCCTATGCAATGATGATGCTATGGACTTGTATGAGACCCCTTCGGGGTCAAGTATGTCGTGTTACGAATTGGGGGTGCTCTCGGATCGTGACATTTATGACTTGTTAAGTTGGACTTGATGTTGTTCTTGCCTTTATGATATTTAGAAAAGCATGTGTGGGCTTACTCCCAAGGGGGATATAGTGTACCAATTCCATAAGGTTTGTACATGATTATGTGTTGCTATGACTTCTTTATGTATGTTTATGAAGTTGTGTAGGCCTTGTTAAAATTGGTCTAATTGCATTAATTTCCTCATGTTGTGGTGCATTGAGTAGAGTTACATATAGACTTCATGAAATTAATATTTGAGCATGCCTTAGTTTTTGGAGTTGAAAGATTTCCTCCTTGAAATGAATGCTTTTAGAGAATAAATTGCATATGGGCTCCATGAGAGTATATTGAGAAAGCTATGATTAGGGGATGGTATTTCCTCCTTGAATATGACTAGTGGTGAGAGTGTCATGCATAAATGGGTTGTTTGATGAAGTTCCCACTTTCTTTTGTTGCATTGAGTATGTTTGGTGGGAGTTGAAGTTTTCCTCCTTATTTATGTGCTTTAGGTGGGTTACATGTTGTTGGGCTGCTAGTCTTGAGTCGTTCCTTTAAGAATTATTTAAAATCATCATTCGAGGACAAATGTTCTCAAGGGGGAGATATTGTAACACCCCGCAAACTAGTGGACTAAACTAGAGCCAAGAGCTAGGGTTCTAGATTGTGTTATTGAGGATTAGAGTTGTAGATGAGACTATACGTACTTAGAATTAGGGGCTTAGTAGTTGAACATCAAGACATGTGTTACACCCGGTAGTTTAGAAGGTCATCTATGGAGTGGTATAGGGTTGAAGGGCAAAGGGCAAGGCCAACGGGGTAAAGCCCTAGCCAAGGGCCAAGGCTCCCCAACCTTGGCCAAGTCTGTCTCACTTTCACGGCCAGTGGTGTGGACCACAAACTGTGAAGTGCTCCGTGAAGATGACTTAGCCACTTCGGAGGCAAGGCCTTGAGGCCAAGCTACTGCCCAAAGTTCACGACCACTTCCACGACCAGTGGTCTTGACCACGGACCGTGAAGTGGTCCATGAAGATGCCTTAGTGTCTTAGGAGCTTGGGACGTTGAGGAGGGGTACTGGTCAAGGGACCACGGGCTGTGGTACCCTTGACGGACCGTCCAAGTGGCCGTGGTGCCTGGACGGGGCTCCCTAGTTTAGGGGTTTTTAAGTAAATTCCTATTCAACTTTAATTAAGTGGGGGTCATTTTATATGAGTTTTATTCACTTATTTGTAATATTATAAGTCTTTCATTACCCCAACTAAATCATTAAAAATCAAAACCCTAGATCACTCATCTCTCAAATATTTCTCTCACCAAGAATTGAAGAAGAAGATAGGGCTTGAAGCTTGGGTCAAAAAAACCTCCTGAAAGCTTTCATTAGAGATTTGATCTAAGTTATGTTTAGCATTTCATCTATGGGTTCTTCCACCCATAGAGTCACCTAGTTCATCCCCCAAAAACGTGAAGAATGAACCCCAAAGCTAGGGTTTCTTCCATTGTTTTGGGTATAGTTGGGTATGACTCCAAATAGTTGGATAGTACCTATTTATGCTAGATTTAGTATTGATTTATGTTATAATGAAGGTATTACACGTTTCTCATGGCTTCCCTAGTCTAAATTTGATGATTAGAAATATGTGGGTTTATGCAATGAAAGGTGAAATTGAAGGTTCAAGGTATTCTTCTAGAATTAAGTTTATGAAAATCAATTGTTCAATAATTGTAGTATGTAAGCATATATTAATACTATATTGATAATTGTATGATAAATTATGAATTATAGTGCTTGAAGTTTGGACTTGTGATGAATGGTGAATAGAATTGCCTATGACTACGACTTGAGAGTAATTTGTCTTATGTTTTAGGTTGATGTGATGGTTGTAGTTTTAGGGCTTGAAAGTATAAAGTGATAGAATCACTTGGAGATGGATTTGTTGTCAAGGACATCCTTCCATGAGATATGAATGTTAGGCAAGTCTTAACAAGTAAACCTTGGGGTGTATGATTTACTACAAGTAGATATTGAAGATGAGATGGAGTGTCACACAAGATAGGGTCCGGGCTCCAAGTAGAAAGGAGAACCACACCTAGTTGATGTGAGGAATATCCAAGTTAAAGGGGGAACTCTTACGTAGTAGAGTGTGGGTTTTCCCNTGCTCCAAGAAGATATTGAAGATGAAATGGAGTGTCACACAAGATAGGGTCCGGGCTCCAAGTAGAAAGGAGAACCGCACCTAATTGATGTGAGGACTATCCAAGTTAAAGGGAGGACTCTTACGTAGTAGAGTGTGGGTTTTCCCAAAGTTAGGTCTCATGAGATGGGGGACTTCACATAGTTGACTTAAGGCTCCTAGTAGCAATCTACATATCCTATTAACTAAGACATGCTTGAGAAGCATCTAGTAGTGTTGTAAAGCATAATTGAACTAAGACATGCTTGAGAAGCATCTCGTAGTGTTCTAAAGCATAATTGAACTAAGACTTACTTGAGAAGTACCGCATAATGTTCAAAAGTATAAATGGACTTAGACACGCTTAAAGTAGTATATCATAGAGTCCATACTAGTAATGAACCTAAACATGCTAATAGTAGTATCTCATAGGGTTTAATTTAATAGTGAACAAATATGTGCTTAGGAGAGTACCTCATAGTGTCCTAAAGGTAAAGAGAGGAACTAGGTTCCCAAATCAAGAAGTATTAGTGTGAGGACCTAAAAGTAGTACTTAGCATGAGTAGTATTATGGGATGCTACTTGTGCATTGCACAACTGTGATTTACGGTCATCCAAGAGAGAGTTCTTATGAGTGATGTATTCTATATAAGGTTGTGCTATAGTTGCCTTCCATGATATGATTGACTTAAGATGATAGTCCTTGTCAATATGAAAATAGGTCAATAGTGACACCTAGAAATGATGAAATGGATATGGTGACTTCAAGGATATGCTTAGTGTGTGTGGTACTATGGGATGCCCCACATGCATTGTAAAAGTGTTCGTAGAGGTTACTTAGGGGTATAGTGCTCTTATGACATGAAAACCTAGGTCTTGACTATGAAGGTGGACTATGACCAAGAATGACCAAAGAGAGGTACTTAGCTTGGATAGTATTATGGGATACTATTTTGGCATTGCACAAGTATGCTTGGAGGTGGCTTGTGAAGTAGTTCACTTGTAGTATGAAGTACTAATGGTTGAAGGATGTAATTATGAAGGTTAAGTTAAGGCTATGCTATAAGTATAACTTAGCTCTTACGTTCATATACTTGTTATTATGTTGACTTGTGAGATTATGATACTTTATTGGAATTTATATTATTATCTCATATGATTATGTCTTATGTTGACTAACCATTTTAAGATGTTTTATGTTGGTATGTTAGCTTTCATGCTTGGTACATTTTGTACTAACGCATATTGCCTACATTCTAATCAAATGTAGGGTTGGAGACTTGAGTCTCTTTGAAGGCTAGGTTTCTAAGAAGAAAGAAGACTTGAAGATTTGGTGAGTCCTCTTAGCTTCGAGGACAAACCCCTATGTTCCTTATGTTTTTTATTATGTTTTTGATCTCTTATGGGCTGCGTCCCAACACATTTATTCATGTTATTCATAGATGGTTTTGAGACAAAGATGTTAGTAAAGACTTCCGCTATTATGAAATGCTTTCTTTTTATATGTTTAAAGAAAGATTTAAATTTCCTGTAATTTTCTATGATCATATTTTATGACTATGCTAAGGGCTTGTGTGCGACCCCTTCGAGGTCAAGTGCGCCAGTCACGTCTAAGGGGTGCTCTCTAGGAGTGATAGATCCACGGATAGACCCACGGTCCATAGGTCAGACCACGGTCCGTTGTCTGTTTCCATGGATCGAGACCTCCTTTACTCAGCCTCTGACGCAAACAACAACCGACTAGCACGGACCGTCTGTCGATCCACGGTCCGTAGATCTGATCGTAGGTAAGGGTCAACAGCCAGTTAGAGGAAAATTATTGATTGGGTCAACTTCAAATGATCATAACTCTTAGAACAAAAGGAATTATATGTCCCATGACCTATGATAAGATAGATATTTGAATAATCTTTCCAACGCCACCGAGTTTGCTAAAATCCAACCTTCGGGTAAAATGTTATGCTCATTTTAGTGAAGCCCTGTCGAGAAGACTTAACCTACGACCCCAATCTGCGGACCGTAGATTGACCGTCGATCACTCTAATATAAGTTAAGTCAAGGGTCTTTTGGTCTTTTCTATTTTGTTGGACCCTTAAGCTACGTCGTTTAAAGCCTAAATTATGAGGTTTTAGTCAGTTTAAGTCTAGAAACATAACTAGAACTTACCTGAGTCAAATCATTAATCAAAACACAGAAAATTAGAAGCAAGAGAGGAGAAAAAGGTCAAGACCCCTAGTTCAGGACCGCAACAATGTTCCATCAGTTCCAGCCCCGAAATCTAAAGATTTCTTTGTGGAATTCGTCACCAGGTATTTGGGATTTCACTAGTGGGTTCCTTTCACCCATTGGGTCCCTAATTTTCAGTCAGATACTTGATTCCCTTAATATCATCTAGACCTAGGGTTTCTTCAATGTTAGAAATTGTTGGGGTTTTAGCTGCTAGAATGCTCCAAATCAGATCACCATGTTATTACTCAGTTTATTGAATGAATTTCAGAACCCTAGCTATGTATTTCTTTAGTTCTTGAATTACATATGCTAGTCCAAATAATTCAGTTATTTAGTTATACATGCCTCATTTATTAATTCATCAATATCTGATTAATTATTGCATTCTTAGTTTGCATGTTCAGTTTGAGCTATCCAGTAACTTACAAAAATTCAGTCATAATGAGTTAATCACTTAATCCATTGGGAGTACAATAATACCGAGTTGGACTAGGGTTCAGAGTACCCAAATAGTCCTAGAACTAATAGCCACGTAGGTTGTAAGTCCCCTTTGTGGGCATCATTTTAGTGATCACACAAGCATGCCTCTATACCTTTGGTCAGGTATATTGGGTCCTCTCGATGGGGCGTATACATCGGACTCCACATTTAGCTCATGTGGTTTTATTTACGATTATTAGTAGCTCCCACAGTTCAGTCAAAACTCTATTGCATTGACCATTTCAGTACAGTTAGTATTTCAGTTTTAGCTTGTTATGAACTTGGTCCTTGCATTCAGATAGTTCAGTATGTAGCATCTATATCATGTCAAGATTATATCATTGCTTATTTACCTTGTTCAGTTATATGTCATTTCAGCTTTATTCTATCCTGCATGCTTAGTACCTTTCAAGTACTGACGCATATATGCGCTACATCTTCTCAGATGAAGGTTCAGGTCCTCAGCAGTCAAATCACGCTTAGATCGATTTCCGATCTTCAGTTCAGCAGTACCAGTGGTGAGTCTTCATTCTTCAAGGACAATAGTCCTGCTATTTTCTTCAGTATTTTAGTCTTTTAGTTTCAATTTTGCTAGACTTAGTTTGGGCATGTCCTAGCACTTTTAGTCAGTTAGAGGCTAGTTTCAGACATAGTTAGATTCAGCTTAGTATTGAGTTAATATCTTCTTTGTATTAAACTCATCAGTTTTCATTTATCTCAGTTATAGTATATGGGTATTCCCCATCTTTTAATTTTATTTATGATTTAGCTTCCGCATCAGTTTATTATCTTTGGTATGCTCATGATCATGCTAGCAGGGTTAGCCTTGGATCACTTGTGGTCCTAGGTCCCCTGTCTGCGTCTCGGGGGTAGCTTGGGGCGTGACATATATATATATATNTGTTGCTTTTAGCTTAGATTTTATAAAATATTCTTATTATGTGTATTTTATTTGTAGGATTCATATGATGTGAAGATGAAGAAATTTGGAGTATAAATAAAATAAAAACATGAAATCATATAAGGAATTTAAGCAGTCAGCTTAGTGGAAATGATATAATATAATATTATTATTTATATATGTACATGTGCACAATTGAATTCGACTCAAAGAAACTTACATGTTGCCACATGGCAAGAGCTGCAGACCTCCAATTTTTGCAAGGCAACGCAGGACTTCATGCATTAGCCAAATTCAATTGGTTTTGGGTTTTTCAAATTGTTTTGGATTTAGTTATTTTATTTTTAGTTTTCTACATTTATAAATATTCCATAATAAAAAAATTTAGTACATCGAACATTCAACACACAACTTAGAAGTTTGGAAGACCCGTCGTGGAGGCCGGAGAATTTTGGTTTATTCTTTTTTCTCCTCTATTATTTATTTGTATTTGTGATTTTTTAAAGATATTTTAGCTATTGTTCTTAAATTTTAATGATTAATACAAGCACATTTATTTTACAAAATTTGATTGTATTTTTCAGATAATGTATAGCCAAATTTCATAACTAGGTTTGTAGGAACCATAATGAATTATCAAAGTAAGTTAAGGTAAAATGTGATTCTTGAATTGTTTTTATGCATGCATTGTTTTTTGCTTCGCTTTGATTTGGTTTTTTAAAGATGCATCTGTTAGAACTCGTCTTACCTACTTTCCAAACCAAGGACGTAATGAATGGGAAAATGGATTAGACAACGGAGATTTAAGAGTATCAACCCTCATCTAAGAGCTTAAATTTACCTAGGAATATCTAATTTGGGATCAAAGGTAAAGGATAATAAAGCATACATTCGTTGACTAACCAAGTTACGTGGTGAAATTCATCTACTTAGGTAACCATCCACGGTGATATATAACTTACTGATCTTGAATGCTAAGAACTGAAATAGATCACTAATATAATTCTAGCAGAGTTATGAAATCATGGGGACCACATTCCTAGTTACTTCTAATACTTTGAATACAAATCAATACTTAGTTTCAAGTTATTGTTGTTCTTTTTATTTTGGTATCAACTGAAATCCCCCATTTTTAATAATGACTATCAAGTAAAAGTATTGATATTGACAACATTCTTCCATATTTTTTGTGGGATCGACCTCGACTCCTTTTATATTTCCTTTTAAGAAGTATATTTGGATGTTATCATCTCGACGAAAAGTAGGTATCACACTCAAGGGGATTGGTATGAGCCCAAAGCCTCTGGACCCAAACCTAAGGTCCTTCTAGACCAAACTCATTGTTCTGAAGCTAATGAAACTTTCAGAATTACATTCTGAGGTTGTCTTCCTAAAGGTTTAATCAAAATTGATTGTTCAAACTCCAGAAGCTCCAACACAAAAACTTGCACAAAACTCTAGGGTCACTACATAAAAGTTCTTGTAACGGACCGTTAAGTTGTTTTGAGCACTAGGACTATTTTGACTCTTCTCGGAAAACTTTTAATGGAAATTTTAAACTATTATGAAGTATGATAATTTACTTAATGAATATTTACTAAATAATAAATTTAATGATATTTAATGGGCTAAGTGTATAATTTATTTAGTATATTTTACCTAAATCACATAGTGTTAAGAGTTAATTACATTATTTCCCTACTCTTTCCAAATTACAGAAATCCCTTAAAATTTATGGATTTTGAATACATTATTGGACTTTCGGATACATTAACAGACATCTGGTGTAACACCTCGGAAATCAGACTTAGAAGTTGCATCAGAAAAACACCAAAAAATAGTGAACCACGGTAGGGTTTACGGACCATGAAAGGGACCACGGTCTGTCGACCTGCCCGTGGTTCACACCCTCACAGTAGTTGTGGACCACAGATCCCTTCATGTGGACCACAGATCCCTTCACAGGCCGTGGACCACCTCACGAGCCATAGGAAGGCTCGTGGAAGCCAAGCAAAACTCACTAGGCTCAGGTGTCAGACCACGAAACCCTTCACGGGTCGTGGTCCTGATGACAAACCATGATGGCACCCATGGACCTAAGCTAGCAGACCCCACCTCAAGTGAATAACCATGGTGACCTTCACGGTCCGTGGTCCTTCACACGGACCGTGGTAGGGCTCGTGGTTGGCCCCCTCCTAGAACCAGTAGCCACTGGCTAACAGACCACGACCCAGTCGATGGGCCGTGGTCCTAGTAACGGTCTGTCACTGGCGCTGTGGTCCGCATCCGACAAATTTTAAGTGAGGTTGTTTGGTATTTTCCCCTTTTCGTTAGACACCTAAACTACGTCATTTAACCCTTAAGATATGTAGTTTTGGTCAGTTTAGGCCGAGTAACTTAGTCAAATATTTCCCTAAGTGATTCATTCACCAAAATTCACCAACTTTAGAACGGAAAAAAGGAGAAAAAGAGGCGATAGATTTCACAAGAACACGCAACAAGTTTCTTCAGTTTCAGCCCCAAAATCAAAAAATTTATCCGTGAATCTCGTCACCAGGTATGTGGGATTTCACTAGTGGGTTCCTTTCATCCACTAAGTTCCTAGAATTCAGTCAGATTCTTGATTCCCTATTTATTGTTTAGACCTAGGGTTTCTAGAACTTTAGAGAATGGTTGTGATTTAGCTGATATAGTGTTCCTAATTGAACTATCATGGTTTCTTGGAATCGTTGTTAAATTCCTTATATGAACTTCAGAATCCTAGTTGTGTAGTTTCTTTTAGTTCATGAAATGCACTTTCTAGGTCAGAAAAACAGATAATCATGCTTCAGTTTTCGAATGTCACATTATCAGTATATAATTGTTACATTCTGAGATTTTGTATGTCAGTATTTTGAGCTATTGAGCATTTCAGTATTTCAGCTATAATGTGTCACCTACATATTTAGTTGGGAGTAGACTTAACACTTAATTGGATAAGGGTTTAGCATAACTGTATAGTCCCAGAACTATGTGCCTCCATAGGTTTATAAGTTCCCTCTGTAGGCATTACATTTAGTGATCACGCCAGTCATGCTTTTATATTCCTGGCAAGGTATATTGGGTCCTCTGGATGGGGCGTATACATCGGACTCCACATTTAGCTCATGTGGTTTTATGTTGGTTAGTAGTAGCTCCCACAATCAGACTTCAATGCATTTGACAAGGTTTTTAGTTGTACTTCAGTATTCAGTCTCAGCATGTTATGTACTTGGTTGTTGCATTTAGTTCAGTTCACTTCAGTATATTTCAGTATTTCTATCATGTTTAGATTATATCATTGTTCAGTATGCCTTGTTCAGTTTATATGTTTTGTTCAGCCTTTATTCCATCCTGCATGCTTAGTACCTTCCAAGTACTGACGCATACTCTGTGCTACATCTTTTCGTGATGTAGGTTCAAGTCCTCAGCATCCAGATCACACATAGATCAGTTCCCGATCTTCACTTCAGTAGCTTCAGTATGATTCCTCTTACTTCAAGGACAATAGAGATGTTTTCAGATTCAGTCTTTCATTTCAGTTTTTTTTCATTCTTCTAGTGTTAGCTAGGGCATGTCCCAGTAACTCTAGTCAGCTAGAGGCTTTTTTAGACATAGTATTAGATTCAGCTTTAGATTTGATTTTGATGTTTCAGTTGTTTTAAAAGTCTTAGTATTTTATATATTCAGACCAGCTTTGGGTATTCCCCACTACTAATTATATCATGATTTAACTTCTGCATTAGTATATCTTTCATAAATATATTCAGTTCTACTTATGATATGTCACCTCAGGGTTAGCTTGGGGTCACTCGTGATCCTAGGTCCCATGTTTACATCAAAGGGGTAGCCGTGGGGCGTGACAAACTTGGTATCAGACCATTAGGTTCAAGATTCCTAGGATTTCCAAAAGCCACACTAAGTAGAATCTCTTTCATGGGTGTAAAGTGCACCACATCTAATGAGGGGGAGGCTATGAAGTGTTTTAGTAAAACTTCCCTTTCTTGCTATTATTATCATGTGTGGGTATGATATCCTTTCTAATTCGTCCTTATACATCCTCCTTGTAGAGCTTACGCAAGGAATGTTGATGCATGTAATGCTAACGCAGTTCCTCCAGTCCCGGACAATGAGGTATCGAATGCAGAATTTCAGAATGTGATCTATTTTTTAGCTTAGAGTGTGGCCAATCAAAACAATCAGGAGGCCCATTTCCCACTAATGCTAATAATGGGTTAGCAGCAACTAGGGTTCGAGATTTTATTAAATGAATTTGCCAGAGTTTCTAGGGTCGCAGGTTGGTGAGGACCCACAAAACTTCATTGATGAGGTCAAAAAGATATTTGGAATGATGCAAGTACTTGGTAATGATAGGGTAGATTAGGCATCCTACCAGCTTAAGGATGTGGTTCATATTTGGTTCACTCAGTGGAAAGAAACCAGGGATACGGATGCAGCTCGTATGACATAGGAGTGTTTTACTGGAGCTTTTCTGAATAGATTCTTCCCGAGGGAGTTAAGAGAGGCTAAAGCTCAGGAGTGTATGAATTTGAAGCAAGTTCAGTGTCAGTCTAAGAGTACGGGTTAAAGTTCACTCAACTCTCCAGATATGCTCCACATATGGTTGTTGATTCAAGAGCATAAATGAGTAAGTATTTGTATGGGATATCTGACCTAGTGAAAACAGAGTGTAGGAATGATATGCTGCTAGAGGAGCTGAATATCTCTAGGCTTATCACTCATGCTCGGTAGGTTGAGGGAGAAAAGCTTAGGGAAATGGATAAGGACAACAAGAAGGCTAGAACAGGTAACTATGAGTACTCTCAGCAGAAATAAAGTGGTCGGAAATGCTTACAGTTTCAGTAGAGGTCTACAGCCCCATCACCTTCATCAGCTAGTGCTCCATCCCCTAAGTTTTGATATGATCATAAAGGTAGGGCATGAAGCTCTAAGTCTCATGGAAGTGCTTCAGGTAACAGGACTTGGGAGATATGTGGTTTCATGGATTCCTGGGATATTTCATCCTAAAACTATAATAAATCATCAATTCAATCATAATATCAAGTAATTAAATAAATAGAATCATTTCTGAAAAGGAATCCATGACTTGGAGTAAAACCCTAACTTTTGGGGAAATTACTTTCTTTGAAATTGAGTTTGGAGGGACTGCATGGATGAAAACTATCCATGGATGAAGGAATATCATACCTTAGTTATGATTCTCCAAAGAAATTGAGTGTAAAAGCTTTGTTTCTTCAATCCCTAGCTTCAACGTTCTTCTTCTTCTTCCTTGAGTCCTAGAGAGATAAATTTTGGGAGAGGAGATCAACTTTTGGAATTATTTGGGTGTTGTAAAAATATGACTTAGTTTAGGTGAATTTGACTTTAAAATGACTTATATAGTGACCCTAAACTTACCCAAAACGACTTCACTTTGATAGGACATAAAATGGAATTATCCAAATTCCCCTCACTTTAAGTGAGCTGCTAGGGACCACGTGGGGCTCCATAAGCCGTGGTACCATCTGTGGTCTTGAGTCAGTGGTATGGCAACAATTGCATTTAGCTCACTAGCCCAAGGCATCTTCACGAGGGGCTCCACGAGTCGTGGATCAAGCCACGAGCTGTGGAGCAAGCCATGAGTCGTGGACCTTGAGGCACTGTCTAGGCCAAGCCACCCTCCAAGGCCATTCCACTAAGGCAAGTTCAAGAACATTCCCATGAGCCGTCTAAGGCATCACGAGCCGTGAAGTGTCATATGTAGAGGAGTCACTTTTGGGGCAGCCTAAGGAGGCTACTACCTCGACCTCCACGAGTGGGACCATGACTTGTGGTGTCCACTATGGGTCATGAGGACCCTCGTGGTCTTGGTTGGTAGTTCCTTGGACAAAATGGGAAGCCTTATCCCCTTGCCTTGGCCCTTGACCTTCCCCTTGACGTTAACCCTTACGTTTTAGCTCTAGTTTTAGCTTACTAATTTCCTGAGGTGTTACAATATCTCCCCCTTGGGAACATTCGTTCGATAATGATGATCTAGACACCTTACGGAAGTAAAGACTCAAGACTAGCAGTCCATCATGCATGCAACATCAAACTAATGCACAATTCAAAGGAGGAAACATCAACTCCACCTCAAAACATAGTCAATGCAATACAAGGAAGTAGGAACTACATATACCAACCCAATATGCATGAAACTCAGTATTTCTCATATTCATAGGAGGAACTACCTTCTCCAACTAAAATCATTCTCAATACAATATCATGGAGCCAATATGCAATTACTCTCAAAGCATAATAAAGCATATTCATCAACTCATCTCATGAAGACAAAAGGCAATTCATACTAAATGCACAACAACATGAGGAACATAAATCATGAAAACTCATTTTCTTACTAAACATGAATTTCATCAAGAACATGCATAACATAAGGAAAACATGGAAAAAGCTCATAAAAAACACATGACTTCAAAACACTAAAACTCAAGAGGATCTAATTACCTCAATCTTCAATAGGAGTAGAAGGAAAGAGATGAGGATATTGGGACATCATATCGGTCTCGGCCTCCCAAGTAGCACCCTCAACTAAATGATTTCTCTATAAAACCTTCACGGAAGCTATTTCTTGTTTCTCAATCTCTTGACCTGCCGTTCAAGGATATCTACCGGAACCTCTTCATAGGAAAGGCTTTCATCAACTCCCAACCCTTCTAAGGGAATAATGGATGTCGCATCTCCAATGCACTTCTTAAGCATAGAAACATGAAATACTGTATGAACCGGAGCCAACTCATTTGGCAAATCCAACTCATCGAGAACTTTCCCGATCCGTTTCAAAATTTGATATGGTCCTACATACCGTAGACTAAGTTTTCCTTTCTTGCCAAATCTCATCACACCCTTCATGGGTGAGATTTTCAAATAGACCCAATCATTAACTTCAAATTCTAGATTCCTTCTTCTCACATCGTAATAAGAATTTTGTCTACTTTGAGTCGTTCTCAACCTATCTCTAATGATCTAAACTTTCTCAATAGCTTCATAAACCGATTCGGGACCAATAAGAGCAATTTCACCTACCTCAAACCAACCAACCGGAGACCTACACCTCCTACCAAACAAAGCTTCAAAGGGAACCATACCGATACTAGAATGATAGCTATTATTGTAGGCAAACTCTATTAATGTCGTTCATCCCAATTACCTTTAAAATCTATAACCCATGCCCTCAACATATCCTCTAGTTTTCGGATGGTACGCTCTACTTGCCCATTGGTTTGGGGATGAAAAGTCATGCTAAGTTTGACCTTAGTACCTGCCCTTTTTGGAATGACTTCCAAAAGTGTGAAGTAAATTGAGTTCCCCGATCCAAATTTTTAGATAAAGGAACCCCATGTAACTTCATTATCTCATTTATATTCAAGTTGGCATAGTTTTCCGTTGAATGAGAAACCTTGACGAGAATAATGTGGGCTGATTTGTCATCCTATCTATAATAACCCAAATAGAATCAGGTTGCCTTCGAGTGCGAGAGAAACCCACAATAAAGTCCATGTTCACATATTCTCACTTCCAAGTGTGAACACTTATATTTTGGGACAAGCCTCCCGGTCGTTGATGCTCAACCTTAACTTATTGACAATTAGGACATTTGGCTACAAATCCCACAATATCTCTCTTCATGCCTGATGTTTGCGTAATCAAGACAAATTTTTGATTCACGTGTCTACTATCGTACAATAGTTTAGTAACCCAACCAAGGGTTGGGGTCGAGTCCCAAGGGAGTGGACTTGAAAATTAGTAGAAAAATAAAATCAATGTCTAATTAGTTGTAGTTTAGAAACATTTTCGAATACAAATATGCCAAATCAAAGGGGGACACAAAAGTGTCAATTAACAATTTGGGAGTTTTGTCACAAGTAGGATAAAACAGCAAAAATAACAAAAAGAGTTAATCAAATAGAGGAGGTTCTTAGGATGTGATAGGAATACGGGATAGACTAATACATGCTTTTAACAGAGAATTTGTAGAATAATTATGACTAGGCTAGACTTTAAGGGGGATAAGCTTTCTCTCGAACAACTTACTCTGTTTCAAGTGGGTTTCTCTCGAACACCCACTTGCCGCTTGAAGAGCAGCCTCCACCTTAGCCCACTCACTCTCTCGAGCTAAATGTGTGGATATGGTACTAGGGTTCACTCTCTTGAGTTGAACCTCATGTCGACCCACTCACACTGCCATCAATTTAGTGGTCTTAGTTTTACGACATCTCTCTCGAACAAGCCAAAAACACACAAATGAGACTATATTTGCAACTACAACCTCATTAAATTCATCCACAACCACTAAACGAAATCACATTTAAACTATGAATAAACTATCAGCAAGCAAGACCTAACAAATAATCTAACCCATATTCACAAAATCACACCCCAACAATTGGGGTTTTTAGCCACACATGTATAAGAGATAGAAATTTATACCTAAATGAGTTTGCATTTAAATGGGTATGAAGATTTAAGTCTTGATACAAGCTAAATTTCAAGAATCCAAGAGACCCAAGTCCAAATCCTTGAAGATGAAACCCTTTCGAATCTTCTTCTTCAAAACTCTCTCCAAAACTTAGAGATAAAAGCAAAAACTAAAAATATATTGTTCAAAACTAATATGTGATATGAAAAAGTTAACTCTCAATGAGTATTTATAGTTTTCAAAAATCTGTGTTGCGTCAGGTCATTCGGCGAAGTTAGTCGGGATCGCCGACACACTCGGCGATCCGCCCTTTGGCCTGGTTCACTGCCCTTCTACTTCGTCTTCAGCATTTGAGCGTTCTGGGGCATTGGGTGATAAAAGACTGCTTCGTCAATTTGCTCAGTGATTTGCCGACTTCCTCTTTACATCTCCGACTTGACTTCCAGCATCATCGTGTTTTGGATCATTTAGGCGATATCGTACTACTTAACGGAATTGTTCAGACACACGTTGACTACTCCTTTCTTTGCCTACTGGATCCTTTCCTTCAAGGCTCAGCACACTAGAACAAAAGGCGGAGTGAGACCTTTTGGCGACTCGCTGAATGGGTTCAGCGATGACAAATCTTATTTTCTTCGTTCTTTCGGCTTCCTTTGCTCCTTTCTGATAGGTAGTGTCCATACGTTCCCTCAAACTCCAAATACCTGAAACTTAAGGTTTTACATCAGATATCGAGATAAAACATGCATTCGAGGATACTAATTCTATCAAATTATAGCCCTAAATGAGTCCAAATTGTGGACTCATCAACACCCCTAACTTAAACATTTGCTTGTCCTCAAGCAAACTCAAGTTCATCCATTCAAAAGAGTGTCTTGGAAAGTGCTACACAAGACTCAATCATGAATACACACAACAAGACTTAATTTACTTATGCAAAGATCAATTGTGCACTCAAAGATTCAAGTTGTGACTCACCAATATCAAAGAGTCTCATGCTCACAATACTTGCTTCAAATGCAAGTTCAAGTTCAACCAAAGTGTTTGAATGCCCTCACACAAAGAACAATTCCAAACTCACATATAATGGTTCAATCATTTAAAGTTCCAGAATCAAATGCAACGCCCACTCTCACTAAGATGAAGACAATGCATGCTTTCACCCATAGGTTTTCCCGTATTTTCCAATCGACATTTGTTTCACTCACTCAAGTTCAAAAAGGTTTTTCTAAGGATTGTAACGGGGCTGAGTACAAAGGTATGGTCATTTAGGCTCAGTGACTTTTATCCTCATGAGATGTGGTATTCACAACACTTTCTTTTCTTATCTTTCATCATTTTCGCTAGTGCTCCTAAGTCATCCCATTATTAACTTCATATGAATTGTTTGGAAACCCCATTTCTTTAGCACTTTATTTCACAACTTTCTTTTTCATTCTTTTTGTTTTCTTTTTATTTTTCTTCTCTTTTTTTTTAATATATGTAGGGGTTCCATTTTTCTCAACACTATAGATTCAAGGAGACTTATCTTGCGCTTCTTCGAGTTTCCCTTTTCTTTTCACAACACCCCAACTTAGGCTTTTGGCCCAAGTTAGTTATTCAACTAACCACAAATTAAGAGGATTATAGGTAGTGGATAAATAAAGGTCTGGTTTTAGTAAAGTTTTTTCCAAAGAAAAGTAAGGCTCAAGGGGTGTTCAACAGAGGTTCACACATGCTCACAAGGTAGGTCACAAAAGAGGTATATGTCAATTTGGCTCACACTCTTTAAATTGCCTAAGACCATATCAAGAGCTAGCCTTACTTAGTCGATCGGACTAACAGGGAAAATTTAGGATCTATTATGCATGTTTCAAAGTAAGCTCAGCACACTAGGCATCGACACTAATAGTCAAACAAGACTCCACACTTTCGCTAGTGTGCAACGGTCACACAAGAGACTCAATTCAAAAATAGGCTAGTCACAACGAAACGCAAAGAGCTAACATATTGTCATTTGGCCTCATTGTAGCCGCACATTCATGTTCGTTCAATTGAGAGCACTATTCAAGTCATCGATATTGATCAGAACCGAGATTTAAATTTTGCGAAAGAACTGGCACATTCCATCATACAAGGGGTGGCAAAAAATTTTGGTCGGGTTAACATTATTTTGCTTTAAAAAAGAAGGATCCACAAGCTCAAACATCTATGAAAACAGTATTATCACAATATCAGTGCAAAAACTTAAATATAAACAAAACACAACACGAGTAGCACACAAAGGTGGGCCTCACCCCACCATAATTAAAAACCATTTGTCCTCAAATGCACAAAACGACATATCCAGAAAGTTAGATAAAGAAAGATAGAGAGGGAATTGAAGAGGTGATCCTGTCTAAGAAGTTGCTCCATTTGTCTGGGCATCAGTGCCCAGAGTGTTGTTATTCTGATTTTGGTTCTCTTTTTCTTTTCGCTCTACTTCAGCTTCTGCAGCGATATTAGCCTCAATCATCTTATCTAACTCATGAGCTGCTCCAAAGTCATGTATCGTATTGATGATCCCTTGAGCCCACGAAGGGACATTAGGGTCGATGGGCATCCTCCTCCTCCAACTGGGTTTCTTGTTCTCGCTCTGTGAAGTTCTTCTGAACTTTTGTGCTCTTATGTGTCTGGGTGGCACATTTCTTCCTACAACTTTTGGTCTGGCTATGTCTGCAAAGTCTTGAGATAAAGTGAGAACATATTTGACAATAAAAAAAAAAGACATTTAGCTGCAGCCAGACTTAACAGTCCATTCAGCGGGTCGCCGAACACATTCGGTGAGCTATGAGTTATTCGCCGAAGGTCACAGTGCAGGGGGAATTTGTGGTGCAGACAAAGGGCGAACAAGAAGACTTTCGGTGAGTCGCCAAGTGCTTTTGGCGACCTCATGCTTCTCGCCGAAAGTTACAGAGGCCACAACAAATGAAGCATGATAACAAGGGCAAGATAGGGCAATTAGGCGATCCACGGGGTGGTTCAGCGAGCTTGTCACAGCTCACCGAATTACCCAACTTCTCAAAATCAGCCTCGCAACCCCCGAAAATGCAATTCAAGCACAAAGTTGACCAGGACCCATAACATACGAATACCACCCATCATATATTAACTCCACTCGAAGCATTAGAAAACAAGATTTAAACAATTTTAGGCAGTTTAGGCAAGATTATCGGAGAGCAATCGACAATTAAGCAATTCAATCCAATCAGGGAGGTTTAGCAGATTTCGACAAGATCATATTATTTGCAAATTAGTACATTTTTGAAAAGATAATTAAGGGGTTCAGGAAACTAACCTTCTGTGCCGATCAAATTGAATATTGAGATGCTAAGTAGTGTTTGCGTAATCAAGAAATGACTAACATTTTGGGTATCTATGATCATACAATAGTTTAGTAACCCAACCAAGGGTTGGGGTAGAGTCCCAAGGGAGTGGGATTGAGAATTAATAGAGAAATAAAATTAAGTTTTATTTAGTTAAAGCTAATAAACATTTTCGAGTGAAAATATAATAAATCTAAAGGGGAGACACAAAAGTGTCACGTAACAAATGGGGGTTTTAATACAAGTAGGCAACAACAGCGAAAATAACAAAGAGAGTTAATCAAAGAGCAGAGGTTCTTGGAATGTGATAGGAATACGGGATAGACTAATCTATTGGGTACATGTTTTTGTTGGTAAATTTGTTGAATATTTGTGACTAGGCTAGACTATAGTGGGGGTAAATTCTCTCTCGAGCAACTTACCCTGAATCAACCCCGTTCTTCTCGGACATTGGGTTGCCGTTTTAAGCACATCCTCCACATTAACCCACTCACTCTCTCGAGCTGAGTGTGTGGACATGGGACTAGGGTTCACTCTCTCGAGCTGAACCTCATGTCGACCCACTCACACTCACCATCAATTTAGTAGTCTTAGTTTTGAGTCCTCTCTCTCGAGCAGGTGGAAAACACAAAGGTGAAGTTGTATTTGCAACTACAACCCCATTAAGTTCCACCACAACTACTAAACAAAATCACATAAAAACAACAAATAAACCCTCAACAAGCAAGACCCAACTGATAATCTAACCCATATTCACAAAATCACACCCTAAGAATTGGGGTTTTTAGCCACACATGTATAAGAGATAGAAATTTATACCTAAATGAGTTTGAATTCAAATGGGTATTAAGATTTAAGTCTTAATACAAGCCAAAAGTGATGAATCAAAGAGACCCAAGTCCAAATTCTAGAAGATGAAACCCTTGGAAATCTTCTTCTTCAAAACCCTCTCCAAAACTTAGAGAAAAACTGAAAAATTAAAAATACACAGTTCAAAGTTAAAAATCTGATATGAAAAAGCTAACTCTCAATGAGTATTTATAGTTTTCAAAAAGTTGTGTTGTGTCAGGTCGCTCGGCGAAGTTAGTCAGGATCGCCGAAGCATTCGGCGATCCACCCTTTGGCCTGGTTCATCGCCCTTCTGCTTTAGTCTTCAGCATTTTAGCATTCTAGAGAATTGGGCGAGATGGATCTGCTATTCTGATATGCTCGGCGATTCGCCAACTACTTCTTTACATCGCAGACTTAACTTCTCGCATTGTCGTATTTTGGATCGTTTGGCGACATAGTACTTCTTGGCAGAGTTGTGCGGCGACACGCCGACTACTCCTTTCACCTCTGATTTGATCCTTACTTGAGGGCTCAGCACACTGGAACAAAAGTTGAGGACGGGCCTGTTAGCAATACGCCGATTGGGTTCGGCGATCCTCAAGCCTTCACTTCTTCGTTCTTTCGGCATTCTTTTGTTTCATTTTGCGATGTAGTGTCCATGTTATCCCTCAAACTTTGAATACCTAAAACTTAAGGTTTTTCATTAGATATCGAGATAAAACATGCATTTTAGGACACTAATTCTACCAAAACATAGCCCTAAATAAGTCCAAATTGTGGACTCATCAACACCCCCACTTAAACTTTTGCTTGTCCTCAAGCAAACTCAAGTTCAGCTGTTCAAAAGGGATGTCTCAAAAAGTGCACACAACAAGACTCAATTTACTTATGCAAAGATCAATTGTGCATTCAAAGATTCAAGTAGTGACTCACCAATATCAAAGAATCTCATGCTCACAGTACTTGCCTCAAATGCAAGTTCAAGCTCAACCAAAGTGTTTGAATGCCCTCACACAGAATGATTCCCTACTCACATGTAACGTTGTAGTCATTTAAAGCTCAGGAATAAGATCCAACGCTCACACTCACAAATATGAAGACAATGCATGCTTTCACCCATAGGTTTGCCCATATTTTCCAATCGACACGTGTTTTAGCTCACTCAAGATCAAAAATATTTTTCTAAGGCTTGTAATGGGGTTGAGTGCAAAGGTATGGTCATTTTAGGCTCACTGACTTTTATCCTCATAAGATGTGGTATTCGTAACACTTCATTTCCTTTTTCCTTCATTATTTTGGCTAGTGCTCATAAGTCATCCCATTATTCATTTCCCGAGGATTGTTTGGTAACCCCATTTCTTTTTGTACTTTATTCCACAACTTTATCTTTCTTTTCTTTTTCCTTTTCTTCTCTTTTTTTTATATGGAGAGGTTTTCAACACCATGGGTTAAAGGAGACTTCCCTTGCACTTCTTGACCTTCCCTTTTCTTTTCACCACACCCCCAACTTAGGCTTTTGGCCTAAGTTGGCTATTCAACTAACCACAAATCAAGAAGAATCATCAGGTTACTTTCAAAGAAAGTTAAGGCTTAAGGGGTGTTCAACATAGGTTCACACATGCTCACAGGGTAGGCCACAAAAGAGGTATATGTTACATTGGCTCACACTCTTTAAAGTTGCCTAAGATCATATCAAGAGATAGACTTACTTAGTCGATCGTACCAACGGGGCAAATTCTAGGATCTATCATGCATGTTTCAAACTAAACTCATCCCACTAGGCATTGACACTATAGTCAAACAAGACTCCACACTTTCGCTAGTGTGCAATGGTCATCACAAGAGACTCAATTCAACAATTGGCTAGTCACAACGAGGTGCAAAGAGTTCACATATTGTCTATGCAACTTCATTTGGCCTCATTATAGCCGCACATTCATTTTCGTTCGATTGTGAGCACTATTCAAGTCATCGGTATTGATCGGAACCAAGACTCAAATTTTGCACAAGAACAGCCACATTAAACACACAAGAGGTGGCAAAAAATTTCAGAGGGGTCAAAATCATTTCGCAATAAAATAAAAGGAGCCATAAGCTCAAACATCCACGAAGGAAATGTTCTCACAACATAAGCACAAAATTCCAAAAAAAAACACGAGCACGAGTAGCAAAAAAAGGTGGGCCTCGCCCCACCACAATTAAAAACCATATGTCCTCAAATGCACAAAACAAAATATCCAGCAAGTCAGAGAAAGAAAGACAGAGAAGGAGGTAAAGAGGGGATCCTGTCTAAGCAGTCGCTCCATCTATTTGGGCATCAATGCCCGGAGTATTGTCATTCTGATTCTAGTTCTCTTTCTTTTTTTGCTCTGCTTCAGCTTCTGTAGCGATATTAACCATCTTATCTACTTCGTGAGTTGCTCTAAAGGCATGTATCACATTGATGCCCTTCGAGACCACGAAGAGACGTTAGGGTCAATGGGCATCCTCCTCGAACTGGTTTTCTTGTTCTCGCTCCTTGTAGTTCTCCAGAACTTTTGTGCTCTTATCTGTCTGGGTGGCATGCTTCTTCCTGCAACTTTTGGTCTGGCCATTTCTTTGGCTGAAAGACCGTCCAGTTTTTGCTCGTTCGGCGACATTAGTCCAGATCGCCAAACCACTTGGCGATTCACAGAGTGATCACTTGACTCACCGAGTTTTACAGGGACTTCAGTCAAGAATTAAGATCCAAACGGCGGTTTGCATCAGGATCGCTATATGGTTGGTGACTCGCCAATAATTTCTTGGTCTCGTCGAGTTTTACAAACCCCAATGTAAATTGATTTTGGGTCTAGGCGGTCTGGGTCAGGGTCACCGAACCAATCGGTGATTTGCCACTCTGTACTCATCAATAATTCTCCGCACTTTCACCTGCACAATTAACACACCTTTATTTAAAACCATAAAACTTAGGTTACCTCCCAAGAAGTGCCTTATTTAACGTTGTGGCTCAACGTGGAAATGCCTTCACGCATCTTTCAGGTACACCTCTTCAATCAAAGAAATTTTCTAACATTCTCCGTATACAATTTCAAATGTTGTCTGTTCACCTTAAATGCGTGTCCTTCTTGACCTTGAACATCTATGGCTCCGTTCGGGAACACTCGTGTCACTCTGAATTGTTCTGACCATTTCGATTTGAGCTTCCCAGGGAACAACTTCAGTCGTGAATTGTATAGCAACACCCAATCGCCCACTTTAAACTCTCTCTTGAGTATCTTCGCATTATGCCATTTCTTCATCTTCCTTGTACAGAGTCGAACTTTCGTACGCTTTAAACTTGAATTCGTCCAACTCATTCAGTTGTTCTACTCTCTCTTTTGAAGTTTTTGCCCAGTCCAAATTTAGAGCTTTTAATGCCCACAATGCCTTATGCTCAAGCTCGACTGGTAAATGACATCATTTTCCAAAAACGAATTGATATGGTGACATACCGATTGGAGTTTTATAAGCGGTGCAATATGCCCATAGTGTGTCCTCCAACTTTCGAGACCAATCAGTTTGATTTACATTTACTGTCTTAGCCAAGATGTTTTTGATCTCTCAGTTTGACACTTCGACTTAACCACTTATTTGGGGATGGTATGGTGTTGCCACTTTGTGCTTCACCCCATACTTACTCAATACAGCTGAGAACCATTTATTGCAAAAGTGTGACCCCCCGTCACTAATAATAGCTCGGGGAGTTCCAAATCTACCAAAAATGTAGTGCTTTAGGAATTGAACCACACTTTTTCCTTCGTTATTCGAAAGAGCAACAGCTTCTACTCATTTAGACACATAGTCCACAGCCACCAAGATGTATTTGTTGCCAAATGAGCTCACAAATGGGCCCATAAAAATGATCCCCCATACATCAAATAATTCCACTTCCAGAATCGATGTTTGAGGCAACTCATGCCTTTTGGATACACCACCTTGGTTTTGACACCTCTTAACAAACTCATGCGCATCTTTTTATAGAGACGGCCAGTAATACCCGCTTTGTAGCACCTTTGTTGTTGTCCGAACACCACCATGATGCCCTTCAACTGGTGAAGTGTGACAAGCGTGCAAGATTGCCCTAGCTTCCTCTTCTGGGACACATCTTCTTATCATGTGGTCCGCACATTCTCTAAACAAGTATGGCTCGTCCCACAAATATTTCTTAACATTGAATAAAAACTTCTTTTGTTCGTAGAGGGTTAGTTCATCCGATATTAATCCGCACACCAAAAAATTAGCAAAATCGCATACCAATGGGGTTGTGTGAGATTCATTGTGACTAGCTACTCATCGGAAAAGTCATCCTTGATGTCGATCTCTGGCTCATCCTTATCCCTGCCTTCCAACTTTGATAAGTGATCAGCCACTTAATTTTCACAAACCCTTTTGTCCTTAACCTCAAAATTGAATTTTTGTAATAAAACAACTCATCTGATCAATCTAGGTTTTGCGTCTTTCTTTGCCATCAGATAATGCAGAGCAGCATGATCAGTGTGAATAATCACCCTTGTACCCAGCAAGTATGCATGAAACTTCTCAAATTCATATACCATTGTAAGTAACTCTTGTTCAGTAACTGTGTAGTTACGTTGAGCACTGTTTAGAGTTTTGCTTGCATAGTAAATGGGATGAAAAAGTTTGTTTCATTTCTGACCCAACACTACTCCCAATGCCATGTTGCATCACACATTACTTCAAATGGCTCAGACCAATCAGGACTAATGATGATTGGGGTGGATATTAATTTGTCCTTTAGGCATTTGAAAGCTATCATGCATGCATCATCAAAGTTGAATGTTATCTCCTTCTATAAAAGTTTGTATAGAGGAAGTGCAATTTTTTAGAAGTCTTTGATGAACCTTCTATAAAATCCAGCATGTCCCAAAAAACTTCAAACTCTCTTTACCGAAATTGGAGGCGGTAATTTCTCGATTACTTTGACTTTTGATTTGTCGACCTCCAACCCCTTTTGTGATACTTTCTGACCAAGAACAATGCCTTCTTTGACCATGAAATGACACTTCTCCCAATTTAAGACTAAATTGGTCTCAACACACCTTTGAAGAACTTGGCCCAAGCGATCTAAGCAGTTTGCAAATGAGTCACCCACAACTGAGAAATCATCCATAAACACTTCCATTGAGTCTTCCACCATGTTAGCAAAGATGGATAACATACAACGTTGAAATGTAGCAGGGGGATTACATAATCCGAATGGCAATCGCTTGAAGGTGAATGGTCCATACGAACAGGTAAAGGTTATTTTTTTTGATCCTCTAGTGCGATGGAGATTTCGTTATAGCCCGAGTATCTATCCAGGAAGCAGTACCACCCCGCTCGAATAGTCGGTCAATCATTTGGTCCATAAATGTCAAGAGGAAGTGATCATTTTCAATCCATGAGTTTAATTTCCAATAGTCCATGCAAACTCTCCATCCTGTCATCGGTCGTAAAGATACAAGCTCTCCCTTATCATTAGGGACAATCGTGACTCCTCCTTCTTTTGGTACACACTACACTGGGCTGACCCATTTGATATCTGTAATTGGGTAAATTACTCATGCGTCCAACCATTTTATTTTCTCCTTTTTCACCACCTCGTGCATTGGTGGATTTAGTCTTCGTTTGTGTTTGACACTCGGTTTGCACTCGTTGTCCAGCTGAATTTTATGTGTGCATATGCCTGGAGAATCCCCACGATGTCAGAGATAATCCATCCGATGGTTTTTATATACCTTTTCAAAACTTCAAGGAGCAATTTTACTTGCCAATCAAGTAAATCAGCTGCAATAATCACCGACAAGGTGTTATTGTCGCCTAAGAAAGCGTACTTGAGATGTGAAGGCAATACCTTGAGCACGAGATTTGGTGGTTCTTCGGTTGACGATTTGGCAGGCGGGCTCTCTCGATTTTTTAAGTCGATGTTCAATTTAATTGGAGTCTTTGTGAATTCTCCCTTGCTTGAAAATGAGGCTACCACTTCATGTTGACTTTGAACCTCAAACTCTTCATCTTTATCCCACACAACTTCCAGGGATTCTTTGCTACACATAATATGACTTACACTAGCCACTGCTTCATCAATCATATCATCAACTGAGATTACATGAATGTTGCTTGGATGTTTCATTGACTTGCATACATCAAAAGTGACTTCATCATCATTAACCCAAAATTTCAACTTCCCACTCTCAACGTCCACAGTGCTCTCCCAGTTTCCAAGAATGGTCTCCCCAAGATTATGGAAATTTCCGCATATATGTCACAATCAAGAATGACAAAATTGGCCGGAAAGATGAATCTGTCAACCTTAACCAAAATGTCAGAAAGTATCCCCACTGGATGTTTAATTGATCTGTCAGCCATCAAGAGTCTCATAGTTTCTCTTGTGTTAGCCTAAAATGAAATGGGGAAACATGATCATCTTTTGTATACCACACTTGATTAATTCTAGTCATGTCGTCTAGAAGAAATGAAGCTACCTCGAATGTTTGTAACATTATTCCTCCTCGTACCAATTGGTCAGCCACTCATTTATTAACCTAATCAAGGCTCCGGTAGAAATATTGAAGTAATAAATTAGTTGGTAGCCCATGAGTTGGGCATTTAAGTAAGAGCTTTTTGAATCTCACCCATGCTTCATGGAGTGGCTCCCATTCCCTTTGCTTGAACCCTTGGATTTCATCTCTAAGCTTCATCATTTTTTATGGAGGAAAAAATCTTGCGCTAAATACTGTGACCAGCTCCTCCCATGATGCAATGGAATTTTTCTTTAACTCGGTTAACCACTTATTTTCCTCTCCTTTTAAAGACAATGGAAATAGTCACAACCGAATTGACTCTTGTGGTACTCCCTTGAATGCAAAAGGGCTGCAAACTTCTGTAAAGCTCCGCACATGCTTATGCGGGTCTTCGTGATCTAGACCTCCATATAGTCCTCTCATTTGGAGAAGGTGAAGGGTTGTGCTAGTTACTTCAAACGTTTCATTCCCACCAGTTTGTGGGATGCAAATTGAGCCTACTCCTTCCAACTGATCTGGATTATAGACACTATTTACGTTGTCTATACCGTCTCGATGACCGGCTTGACTTTCATTTATTTCTTCCTCATGCATGTTCATCTTCCCTGTCGCTAGCACAAACACTCGAAACAAAACTGAAAATTAAGTATAAACTATAACTATTAAGAACAAAAAATTTACTAAACTAAAAACTTTCAAGTAACACCACTCCCCGGCAGCAGTGCCATTTTAATGTTTGCGTAATCAAGACACAACTTACAGTTCGGATGTCTACGATCGTATAATAGTTTAGTAACCCAACCAAGGGTTGGGGTCGAGTCCCAAGGGAGTGGGCTTGAGAATTAATACAGAAATAAAATTAAGTTCTATTTAGTTATAGCTAATAAACATTTTCGAGTGCAAATATACTAAATCTAAAGGGGAGACAGAAGTATCAAGTAACAAATTGGGGTTTTAACACAAGTAGGCAACAACAGTGAAAATAACAAAGAGAGTTAATAAAAGAGAGGAGGTTCTTGGGATGTGATAGGAATACGGGATAGACTAAGCTATTGGGTACATGCTTTTGTTGGTAAATTTGTTGAATCTTTGTGACTACGCTAGACTATAGTGGGGGTAAATTCTCTCTCAAGCAACTTACCCTGAATCAACCTCGTTCCTCTCAGACACCGGGTTGCCGCTTTAAGCACAGCCTCTACCTTAACCCACTAACTCTCTCGAGATGAGTGTGTGGATATGGGACTAGGGTTCACTCTCTCGAGCTGAGCCTCATGTCGACCCACTCACACTCACCATCAATTTAGTAGTCTTAGTTTTGTGTCCTCTCTCTCGAGCAGGTGGAAAACACAAAGGTGAAGTTGTATATGCAACTACAACCCCATTTAGTTCCACCACAACTACTAAATGAAATAACATCAAAACAACAAATAAATCCTCAAAAGCAAGACCCAACAGATAACCTAACCCATATTCGCAAAATCACACCCCGAGAATTGGGGTTTTTAGCCACACATATATAAGAGATAGAAATTTATACCTTTTAAGTATTGATACAAGCCAAAAGTGAAGAATCCAAGAGACCCAAGTCCAAATTCTTGAAGATGAAACCCTTAGAAATCTTTTTCTTCAAAACCCTCCCCAAAACATAGAAAAAGACTCAAAAACTAAAAATATACTATTCAAAGCTAAAAATCTGATATGAAAAAGCTAACTCTCAATGAGTATTTATATTGTTCAAAAAGTTGTGCTGCGTCAGGTCGTTCGGCGAAGTTAGTCGGGATCGCCGAACCATTCAACAATCTACCATTTGGTCTGGTTCATCGCCCTTCTACTTGAGTCTTCAGCATTGGGTGAGATGGATCTGTTTCACTGATCTTCTTGGTGATTCTCCGACTACTTCTTTACATCGCAGACTTGACTTCTCGCATCGTCGTATTTTGGATCGTTAGGCGACAGAGTACTGCTTTGCGGAGCTGTTCGGCGAAACAGCAACTACTTTTTTTACCACCGATTTGATCCTTACTTCAGGGCTCAGAACACTGGAACAAAAGGAGAGGATGGTCCTGTTAGCGATACGCCGAGTGGGTTCGGCGATCCTCAGGCCTTCACTTCTTCGTTCCTTCGACATTTTTTTGTTCCTTTTTGCTATGTAGTATCCATGCTATCCCTCAAACTTTGAATACCTAAAACTTAAGGGTTTTCATTAGATATCGAGATAAAACATGCATTTGAGGACACTAATTCTACCAAAATATAGCCCTAAATGAGTCCAAATCGTGGACTCATCACTAGGAAGCAATGAAATCCAATTCCGCGCATAAATCAATGAACCAAAATACTCCAAGAATGCAAGAAATATAAAACTAAAGTGCATGTGTGAGTTTGGGAAGGTGCAAAAGTGAGGAAAACAGAAAGAAGTTGAAATTTTTAAACATTTGGCTGAAAGACCGTCCAATTTTCACCCATTTGGCGACATTAATTCCGATCACCGAACTGCTTGGCGATTCGCAGAGTGATCACTTGTCTCACTGAGTTTTACAGGACCTTCAGTCAAAATGAAGATCCAAACGGTGGTCTGCATCGGGATCGTCAATATGGTCGGTGACTCACTAATAATCTCTTGATCTCGCCGAGTTTTACAGACCCTAATATGAATTAGTTTTGGACTTAACGGCGATCTAGGTCGGGGTCATTGAACCAATTGGCGATTTGCGGAATGGGTCTTTCGTTCGCCAATCTGTACTTTTGTTCACTCTCTTCACTTACACCTGCATAATCAACACACCATTATTTCTAATACTAACATAAAGCAATAAAAAGGGTTTTGTTGCCTCCTAAATAGCGCCTTAGTTAACGTCATTGGCACGACGCAAGTCAACACCTAGTCCTCATCCTCGAAGTCGCCCATGGTGTAATTAGGTAAATCTTCAGAAAACAGTAGATAGCAACCTGATATCAAATGGCCGATCTGGGCATCCTGCAGCTGAATCGTCACAGAATTAGCAGTAGTTGTCTCATTCAGTATTTCAATGTTGTCCTTCATCTCATTCAACTTATTGTTTTGTTCTTCGAGCTTTTGTTGAATGAGTGAGAGAATCATCATTTTGCACACCACCATGCTTCTTACCATGTTTACATTCTCGAAGGAAAAAGTTCTTTTCCTTTTCCCTGGCTTGTGCTTCCAACCCCATGACTCGCTTGGACAGAACGTCTACTTGAGCCACTAGTTCGTCCCACTCATATTTCTTATGGGCTTCCTTGTTGGTTTCAACCATACTATCAAGGAGTGATGCGATGACTTCGTAGGGCTGGTGGAGTACACCGCCCTCGAAAAGTTGATCGGCTATGCTTCTATTTTCAGGTCCAAGACCCCGATAGAAGCACTCCAGCAGTGTATTTCCAGACATTCCATAAGATGGGCATGGTTGTAGTACTGATTGAAACTTCAACCACATTTCTTGAATTGTCTCATCCCCCGATTGTTTTAACATCAGTAGATTGTCCCTAAGGTTCAATAGTTTCAGAGGGGATGATTCCTGTGGTACCCATAATGTTCATCCATTCTTATTTCCCTGCTTTGGTACACAAAACAAAACCAAAAATCAAGTGAGTAATCTACAACTATTAAGAACGAAAATTCTACTAAACTAAAAATCTTCAAGTAACACCACTCCTCGGCAGCGGCTCCATTTTGATGTTTGCGTAATCAAGACACACTTCTGATTCACATGTCTACGATAGAACAATAGTTTAGTAACCCAACCGAGGGTTGGCGTCGAGTCCCAAGGGAATAGGCTTGAAAAATAGTAGAAAAATAAAATCAAGTTCTAATTAGTTGCAGTTTAGAAACATTTTCTAATACAAATATGCCAAATCAAATGGGGATACAAAAGTGTCAATTAACAATTTGGGAGTTTACTCACAAGTAGGCAAAAATAGTGAAAATAACAAAGAGAGTTAATCAAATAGATGAGGTTCTTGGGATGTGATAGGAATACGGGATAGACTAATTTATTGGGTACATGCTTTTAACAGAGAATTCGTAGAACAATTTACCCTGTTTCAAGTGGGTTTCTCTCAAACACCCACTTGCTGCTTAAAGAGCAGCCTCCGCCTTAGCCCACTCACTCTCTCGAGCTAAGTGTGTGGATATGGGACTAGGGCTCACTCTCTTGAGCTGAGTGTGTGGATATGGGACTAGGGTTCACTCTCTCGAGCTGAACGTCATGTCGACCCACTCACACTAGCCATCAATTTAGTGGTCTTAGTTTTACGACATCTCTCTCAAGCAACCAAAAAACACATAAATGAGACTATATTTGCAACTACAACCTCATTAAATTCATCCACAACCATTAAACGAAATAATATTTAAACTACGAATAAACTATCAGCAAGCAAGACCCAACAAATAATCTAACCCATATTCACAAAATCACACCCCAATAATTGGGGTTTTTAGCCACACATGTATAAGAGATAGAAATTTATACCTAAATGATTTTGCATTCAAATGGGTATCAAGATTTAAGTCTTGATACAAGCTAAAATTCAAGAATCCAAGAGACCCAAGTCCAAATCCTTGAAGATGAAACCCTTTAGAATCTTCTTCTTCAAAACCCTCTCCAAAACTTATAGATAAAAGCAAAAACTAAAAATATATTGTTCAAAAATAAAATGTGATATGAAAAAGCTAACTCTCAATGAGTATTTATAGTTTTCAAAAATCTGTGTTGCGTCAGGTCATTCGGCAAAGTTAGTCGGAATCGCCGACACACTCGACAATCCACCCTTTGGCCTGGGTCACCGCCCTTATGCTTCGTCTTCAATATTTTAGCATTCTGGGGCATTGGGCGATAGGAGACTGTTTCGCCAATTTGCTCGGTGATTCGCCGACTTCTTCTTTACATCGCAGACTTGACTTCCAGCATCGTCGTGTTTTGGATCATTTAGGCGATATGGTACTACTTCGCGGAACTGTTCAGTGACACGCCGACTGCTCCTTTCATCGCCAATTGCATCCTTTCCTTCAGGGCTCAGTACACTGGAACAAAAGGTGAAGTGAGACCTTTTGGCGACTCGCCGAATGGGTTCGGCAATTCGCAGATCTTCTTTTCGTCATTCTTTCGGCTCTTTTTTGCTAGGTAGTGTACATGCGTTCCCTCAAACCCCAAATACCTGAAACTTAAGGTTATACATCAGATATCGAGATAAAACATGCATTCGAGGACACTAATTCTATCAAATTATAGCCCTAAATGAGTCCAAATTATACTCATCAATGACATTCCTCCAATAGACTTCCCGTAGATCACGGTACATCTTGGTGGCTCCCGGATGAATAGAGTACCGAGAACTATGAGGTTCCTCTAAAATTTGTTCCCTCAACCCATCAACATTCGAAACACATAACTGACCTTGGAACCTAAGTACCTCATCTCCCCCTTGGGAGAAAGCCTCAACGGACTTCTTGAGTACCGACTCTTTCAACTCAACTAGTATAGGATCGAGACCTTATTTAGACTTCACATCCATCACATAGGCCGATTCGGGGCCATTATGGACCATGACACCGCCCTTGGTGGAATCCACTAGTTAGAAACCTAGTTGGGCCAATCTATGCACCTCATGAACCAATTCTTTCTTTTCTTCCTCTACGTGAGCTACACTACCCATGGACAGTCTACTAAGTGCATCCGCAAAAACATTAGCTTTGTCGGGGTGATAAAGGACACTCATATCATAATCCTTTTATAACTCTAACCACCTTTGTTGTCGAAGATTCAAGTCTTTTTAACTAAACACATATTGAAGACTTTTGTGATCGGTGAATACATCCACATGGACGCCATACAAGTAATGTCTCCATATTTTCAAGGAAAATACTACCGCGCTAATATAAGATCATGAGTCGGATAATTCTTCTCATGGACTTTAAGTTGCCTTGAAGCATAGGCAATCACTTTACCGTTTTGCATGATGACTCATCCTAACCCCACTCTAGAGGCGTCACAATATACAACAAAACGATTTGTGCCTTCCTGTAAAGTCAACATCGGAGCGGATGTGAGTCTATCTTTCAACTCTGGGAATCTTTTCTCACAATTTTCCGACCACTCAAACTTAGCCTTCTTTTAAGTCAAAGCCGTCAATGGAAAAGAAATGGAGGAAAAACCATTAACAAACCTCCTATTATTAACCGGCCGAACCCAAAAAGCTTATAATGTCAAAAGGAGTTAGAGGTCAAAGACAACTCTTGACCGCATCCGTCTTATTAGGATCTACCTCAATACCCTTGTTTGACACAATATGACCAAGGAAAGCTACGAACCTTAACCAAAATTCACACTTGCTAAACTTTGCAAAAAGTTGTTGGTTTGAAGAACTTGCAACATAATTCTCAAATGGTCCATATGTTCATTCTCACTCCTTGAATAGATCAAAATATCATCGATAAACATAATCACAAACATGTCTAGGTATTGCCTAAACACCCTATTCATCAAATCAATAAATGCCGATGGGGCATTTGTCAACCCAAATGACATAACCACAAATTCATAGTGACCATATGGGGTCCTAAAGGCCATCTTTGGAATATCAACCCCTCTCACCCTTAATTGGTGATAACCCGAAAGAAGGTCAATTTTGGAAAAATAGTTAGCCCCTTGAAGTTGATCAAACAAGTCATCAATTCTCGAAAAGGGATATTTATTCTTAATGGTCACTCTGTTCAATTGACGATAGTTGATGCACATTCTAAGAGACCCATCTTTATTTCTAACAAACAACACCAGAGCACCCCATGGAGAGATACTCGATCGAATAAAACCCTTATCTAGCAAATCCCTTAGTTGCTCTTTCAACTCTGTCGGAGCCATCATATAGGTACGAATGGAGATAGGTTGCGTATCCCAATGCCAAAATCTATTTCCTATTCAGAGGAATACCGGGTAAATCATGAAGAAAAATTTCAAGAAACTCATTCACCACCAGAACCGACTCTAGAGGAGGGGTTTCAGACTCAACATCCATCACCCTAACAAGATGGTAAATACACCCTTTGGAGATCATTTTCCTAGCTTTATGTCACGACCCAAGCCTAGGGCCTAGACGTGACCGGCGAATGGGGAACCCGAAGGAACCCCAAACAAGCCTCATAGCATATCATTACACATCCTTGGTCGCGGAAGCAATTAAAATGACCATAAGTGATAAGCATAATCAAGGGGAAGTCGGGACTAAGGGAGAAAGAGAAAAAGAGAATGATACATAAATACCATAGATGAGTCAAGCTCAAGCATAATACACAACTTGTCTAACACCACCTCTAAACATGGTTACTTAGCGGGGGCCAAGACAAACTACTGGGCTCACCCTCATAGTCAACACATAACTAAAAAGGAAAAGTCTTATACAAAGCAAGAGATCATAAGCAATGTCCCCGAAATGGAGGACTCACCAATAACCTCGATAGAAAATCGTATTAGCCACGCGGAGGAGGATGGTCAAGCGATGCTCCGATTCCTACATGGTGACATCATGTAGGCACAGAGTATGCATTAGTACGTTTGAATGTACTAAGTATATGGGATGCAATGCAATGCAACAATAGATGAACATCATAGGCAAAATGCATAATCATACCCGATAGATAGCATATTAATGAGATGATATGTATAATGATGCTTACATAAAAATCATATTTAGTGGGGCGTAATACATGTGTGGCGAGTGACCATTAATATAGTATTTCCAAGGCCTACCACCCCCTTGGAGAGGAGAAAGAGGTACAAACCCCTCAATGTGGTTACCCGGGCCTACCACCCCCCGAGCTAGGGACCAAGGTACAAACCCCTCGATATGGTTATACGAGCCTACTACCCCCCGTACTAGGCAACCAAGGTACCAAACCCTCGATACGGTTATTCGGGCCTACAACCCCCCGAGCTAGGCTTGGTCGACTAACAACACTTATATAGAGAAAATCATATACATGTGTTCATTTCATCATCATTTCAGTAATTATATAACCATCCGACTCATAGGACGTACATTGGACCTTCCATTTCCAAAGAATTCTATAAATGGGCATTTTATCAAACACATGGTGGGCTACTGTTCATGTAAATAAAATCATGTATTTCAAGAGTAATAAGTCCAACCAATTCCAAAATCCACATAAATCAGCCCACCAACAACATATATATATATATATATTTATATCACCTTCATAATTTGATCGTGGAAGCATGAAAACCATAAACATCACATAATAATTACATTTCATGATAATATGCAAAATAGACCATAATAGGGTGTGTAGTAGTAATTCCATACTTCAAGAGTTCATAAATAACCATACAGACCCATAAACTTGAAGTAGAAATAGAGGATAAATGGTTGGACTTGTGGAAAGCTTCCTTTCCACAATCAAACCCACATACCTCAACTTTGGAGAATCCTTGATGAAGATTGGAATGGAGAATTGAAGCTTGAGATTGAGTCTTGAATCCGAAATTAAAACTTGAGATGTTTGAATTTGGTTGAGGATCTTGGTGGAATTTTGGAAAGGGCTTAGAGAGTGTTTTTGAAGTTAAAAATGACTAAGTATGGGACATATCCCCTTTTTATAAAAAGCGTCCCCAACACTTAGCCTCCAAAAAAAAATAGCTCACTGGAAATTGCAAATCTGCACAGACAAGTTCTACGAAAATGGTCATAACTCCCTCATCCTAACTCGGAATGAGGTAAAACCAAGTGCGTTGGAAAGATAACTCAAAGAGCTTTAATTTAATAGGTTGTGGTCCTTTCAGTTCCTTGTGTGCTAAGAGATATGCTTCTTTAAAGTTGACCCTCCAAATCGCATTTTTTGCGATTTTCGAATTTTGATACGGTTGCTCTAAAATTCGGGTTAGACCCATCTCCCACTCAATTTGACCCCATGAATAAGAATATGAAGTCGAATTTCCGAAATCATGCACAGATTTTGCGATATATGGAAATTACAATTATAGGTGTTTCCGGAGCACATTTTTGGGCATTTTTTGGGTCGTTTCAATATCTCCCCCTTGGGAACATTCGTCACCGAATGTTAAAGAAATGTACATGAGAGACACAAACATGGCAATTTCAGCCCACATAAGGATGCAACAATGCACTTACACCTTATTTCAAAAACCTCAACATAGTTGTAAAACCACAATGAACTTGTCAACTTAAACATGAATGTATGCATTGACATGGGGGCTGAACTTAAGACCTGAGATTTTATAAAGGGCTTAGATCAATACCTTAGGCTTGAGTGGAGTGGAAAAGATAAGGATATCGCCTTTGCATGTCCGCTTCGGCCTCCCAAGTAGCACTTTCAACTTATTGATTTCTCCAAAGGACTTTAACGGAAGCCACATCTTTGTTTCTCAACCTCTTCACTTGTCTATCTAAAATCTGGACTGGAACCTCTTCATAGGTCAAATTATCTTCAACACCCACAACATCAAGAGGCACAATGGCATTCGGATCCCCCACACACTTCCTCAACATAGACACATGAAATATCGGATGAACCAAATCCATTTCGCTAGGCAATTCCAACTCATAAGCTACCTTGCCAATTCTCCTCATCACCTTATAAGGACCCACGTATCTTGGGCTCAACTTGCCCTTTTTACCAAAACGAACCACACCCTTCATGGGTGACACCTTCAAATAGACCCAATCACCAACTCGGAATTCAAGAGCCCTTCTCCTCACATCGGCATAGGACTTTTGGCGACTTTGGGCCATCTTCAACCTCTCTCTAATCATCCTAACCTTCTCAAGAGCCTCTATAACTAGATCTGGTCCTAACAAGGCCACCTCACCAACCTCAAACCACCCAACCGGTGATCTACAACGCCTCCCATAGAAAGCCTCAAAAGGAGCCATACCGATGCTAGAATGATAGTTATTGTTATACGCAAACTCAATCAATGAAAGATGATCATCCCAACTACCCTTAAGCTCCAATACACAAGCCCTAAGCATATCCTCAAGTGTTTGGATAGTCCTTTCGGCTTGTCCATCCATTTGCGGGTGAAAGGCCGTAGTAAGCTTAACTCTCGTACCTAGACCCCTTTAAAAGGATTTCCAAAAGTGTGAAGTAAATTGAGTACCACGGTCTGATATGATGGATAGAGGAATCCCATGCAACCTTACCAAGTCATGAATATATAACCTTGCATAATCTTCCGCCCCATATGTTGTCTTTACCGTTAGAAAATGAGCCGATTTTGTCATCCTATCAACCACCACCCAAATAGAATCAAAACCTTTTCTAGTCTTGGGTAAACCAACTACAAAATCCATATTAATTTCTTCCCACTTCCAAGTAAGAATCTCTATGTCTTGGGTTAGACCACCCGGCCTTTGATGTTCGGCCTTGACTTGTTGACAACTATGACAACCGGAGACGAATTTGGCAATGTCCTTCTTCATGCCTCCCCACCAATACACATCCCTCAAATCTCTATAAATTTTGGTGGAACCGGGGTGGATGAAGTAGGAAGAATTATGAGCTTCCTCAAGAATTTTCTCCCTCAAACCATCAACACAAGGCACACACAACCTACCTTGGTACCTAAGGGCACCATCTCCCCCTTGGGAGAAAACTTCCACCTTGCCCTCTTTCACCAAGGCCTTCAATTCTAACAAGGAAGAGTCAAGATCTTGTTTTGCTATCACCTCATCAACCAAGGAAGACCTAGCACCATCAACAACGACCACACCACTATTACCAACCTCTTCCAACCTAACCCCCAACCTAGCAAATTGATGCACCTCCCTAGCCATTACCCTATCACCAATATCAACATGAGCTAGGCTACCCATAGACACCCTACTCAAAGCATCCGCCACCACATTAGCTTTACCGAGATGATAATGCACACTCATATCATAATCTTTAAAAAAATTTAGCCACCTTCTTTGTCTCAAGTTGAGATCTTTTTGGGTGAAGACATATTGGAGGCTCTTATGATCGGTGAACACATCTTCATGTACCCCATACAAGTAATGACACCAAATCTTTAAAGCAAACACCACCGCGGCTAATTCAAGATCATGCGTAGGATAGTTCTTTTCATGCACTTTGAGTTGTCTAGAAGCATAGGCTATCACCTTACCATTTTGCATTAGGACACAACCCAAGCCAACTCTAGAAGCATCACAATACACAACAAATCCCTCAAGCCCATCCGGTAGTGACAATATAGGAGCGGACACAAGTTTATCTTTCAAGGTTTGAAAACTCCTTTCGCACTCGTCGGTCCACTCAAACTTAGCCTTCTTTTGTGTCAACTTAGTCATGGGAGAAGCAATAGAAGAAAACCCATTCACAAATCTCCGGTAGTAACCCGCTAAGCCCAAGAAGCTCCTAATAT